>NW_010391301.1:15081-38112 GCF_000710305.1 Buceros rhinoceros silvestris | reverse complement strand
TTCCCTACATAGCTCAAATGAGCTCAAGAAATTGTTTCAAGACGAAAGAAAAAGGTAGAAGGGGTGGGGGGGGACATTTCTGACTGCTCTCATTGAGACTAGGGATATTTTCTAATTCGTGCTTTTGCAGGAGACAGTTTTTTTAATTATTGCTTAGAAAAGTTGCTCTCAATTCATCGGATCATCTCTCAAATTTAATTTTCTTGAAATAGTTTATTCATTAATTTTCGTTCCAAGTCACCTACACAAATGTCCATAGATGTGCCTTTTATATTTGGAAATTATTTACTTCAGAAATCCAGACTTGGCTGGTAGAGTTTGAAAAAAAAAAAAAAAAAAATTCTAACTAAAGGAAGGAACCAAAGGAAGGAAACTTGTAAACTACTAAATTTCCTGCATAAATATTTCTTGTGTCCCTCACTGGGGCACTGCAGACTGGGAACTAAAATCTCAGACATTCTCTGCTTCTGGGAGAACATACTCCCCACTTTGAGATAATGTAGTTTTTCAATCATTGTTTAACATGAATCATTAATGTGAGTACTTATGCTGAACCCATTAAGTTCTACTGCACTGTCCCACAAACATGCATGAGTTTATCTATACCATCCTACCGTCTGGTAAGGGAATGGGATTCTCTCCATTTTACAGATTAAGAACTCAGGAAGAAAGGCAACGATCAAAAAAACCAACCGATGACTTGACCGAGTTATTTCAAGAAACCTGGCCTATCAAGTCCTGTTTTCTTCAGTCACAGTCCACTGCTTTAAAAACAAAAGGATTCTTTATCATTCCCAGAAACCTAAACTTCCAGTTAGCCAGGCAGTATAAAGAAATGAAAAATGAATCCACATTTTCTTTCAACACTGCCTTTAATAGAGCTGTACATATATGACCTATAGGGTGGTTTCATCAAGTCAGTAACAGATACACGTTGATACCACTGCAAGTTTAACATGTCAGACAGACCTCTGAGTGAACCACAATATGCTTCGGGATTTAAAACAATCTGTAATGGGGTGATTGTTCACATTAAGTCTGCATTTAACAGCAACGGTAATTCTAAAATTCAGCTTGACCTCCTGTATCATTCACGTAGGACTGCATTTCTTTCCACATAAATCACTAAAAATGTGCACAATATCAATGAAATTATTTTCCTTGGGGATGATTTTCCCAATATTTAGAGACGCAATTGTCAGAGAAGCAATAACGCCTATTCCCTCTCTCGAGCGAAAGCAAAGTAGCTTGCAAGACATGCCTTGGATTTGAGAAGCAGCAGAAGGAACTCCACACCCCTCCACCACTTTTATATATAACAGAAAAACAAAAAACTCAGCAGCTATTTCAGGAAGCTTAGTTGTACAAATAAGAAAATACTTACAAGCAGAGGCTGGGGGTAGACTTTACAAAAGTCTTTTCTAGAGACAGAATACTCATTATTAACGCAAGTTTGGAAGAAAATCGGGAGGAAGTACATCTAAGGATCAAATCAAAAGCAGTCTTGCAGATTATTTTGAACTATGCATGATGGATGCATTCGGCTCTGTCCTCATTTCAAATTCTGCACAGACTTTTCCCTGCAATAATCTGTTCCAGATGAAGCAACTGATATTTCCAGTTTCAACCAAAGAGAAATGGAAAAAAAGGGGGCCCCCCCCCCCCCAAACTGGTAACTCTTTGCTATTCAACAATTAATCAGTATGAAACCTTCACTCAACATTTAACTTTCTCTTATTTACTGAGGTCTTTAATACAGAAGGGAAAGTAAATAAAAGGAAGAACAGCAATTCTTGATTTCTTGCCAGTTTACAGTATTAAAAAAAGAATCTGCGCCACGGGTTGGCAGCCAGCCACACTTACAGTAAGCTATCTACTGTTTCACCCCGCAGGAAGGACAAAGGATTCAGTGTGGGGCTGCTGGGTTTCTCTCTGTCAAATGTACCCTTCAAAACAGATCCCAGGAATATTAAAGACCGTGCGCAATTAAGAGCATGTTTTTCGTGATCTTTCCTTCTTTTGTTGGATGTCACAAGGAAAGCAGAGAAAGGAAATGGAAGTGTGAGAGTCACGGCACTGACATTTTAACTTACAAAATTTACTCCAGCAGAAATATAAGTAGTAATTTAAAGCAGTTCGGTTCATTTTTCTATTTCCTCGTGACACGAGTGCGCATACTCCACTGCCTCCTGCCCTCCAGAGCTGTAGAGATGCCAGCACCCACTTCTACAGGAGTGTTTCAACAGGACTGCGCCACAGAGAACCCCAGCTTCTGAGGGCTCATTCCTAGGGCTTCCCAGTAGCTGTTTGCCGGCCACGAGGAAATCTGAAACTAGTACCGGCTTCTGCAGATAAACGTATCCGTGCATTGTTGTACCCCACTCTTCCACATGCATCATGCAAAATTCCCACATCTAGGTCGCTCAAAACCATCGGACCCAGTGGCAGGAAGGAAGGGGGAACAGAAAGATGGGAGGAATTAAGGGTGAGGGAGAAAGGAAAGACAGGGTAGAAAGCAGCAACAGGAGGGAATTAGAATAAGCTAGAGTTAATAGAAAGAGCCAAAAGGAAGTGAATGAAAGCATGACTGAAGAGGAAGCAAGTCGTTAATGGACAAAGAAAACAGCTATGCTGCACTATGAGAGAGAATGCACGTGTAAAAGCAGAGAGTATGGATGAGAGTTCAGGATCAACAACTGTAAGTACGTACAGCCTAAGCACTCCTTCCACTATTATAAGAAAAGGAAGACCAATTCCATCTAAATGAAGGCGACATCCACATGATCTGCCTTTGTTTTATTATGTAGCCTTGAAACTTTCCGTAGATTTCCAACTATTTCATTTCTACTCTGCCCATTTTATGTCTGGAGACATTCTCAATAGTCTTAGAAGCTTTGTGACATTTAAAAGAAAAACACTCCTTTCAGAAAAGGGTTATTTTCTTTAATCCAAACTGCAGCATCTTTATCTGATTCTTTGACTTCCACGCCTGATTTCCAAAAATTAAATACCTTTTTTTTACTATTCTGCATTTCACAGTATTCAGTCTATAAACCCTGGTATCTTACAGTCTCTCTAGTCTAAAAATGAATTTTCAACTTACATAGAAGAGAACAGAGTGGTTCCTAGCTTTGCAGCAAACAGACAGCTTTTGCTTCCAGTCCTGGAAGGGCTGGAAACAATGATTTTCAAGTTCTTGACAGTCTTCTTGTCCACCTCCCCCAAGCCCCAAGGGAGTAACACTGCCTGGAGTAACTACTGCAAGTCAGCAACAGCCTTGTTTAAATGACCTTTGCATCTTACTAAACATCTCACCTTAGATCCCAATTTTGAAAGATACTGGTAAAGGTTGTAAAGGTATGAAAATCACCATTTGACATGCATCTTGATTTGATTTTGGCAAGTCTATAAAGTACAGGATAAGTACACTTTCTTTTCACACAAAAAATCTAAGATGCTAACAGTAAAACTGCTTTGATACAGAGCATAAATTCTGCACATCACGTGGCCAATTCCCTCCCAGACCGCACAAGTGGACAATAAAAATACAGAAATACTCCAGAACAAACAGTCTCTAGCAGGGATAAAGAAGTCCAAGCACCACTTTCCCCCAAACAGGATTTCTGCACAACGACCGAACCTATCTGCTGCCCAGAGGCCTGGCTGCTACGCACCCTCCCGGGATGGGCGCAGATCAGAGCGGCACTCGACAGCACCGTTCCCATTGCCGGGGCAGGTGGGAGGCTCAGCCGGCAGGAACCCGCTGCTCACAGGGAGCAGCGCTGACTGCAGCTTCAGCACGGGGCCAAACGTTAACGTACACAGGCAGATAATTTAGGTCCTGCCCCCAACCTGCAGCTCACCCCAGGATGGTTTTAGGAAAACCACTGCGCCCACAGGCCGAGGAAGATTTCCTCTCCTTCAAGAACACTCATGGACTTTTAAACCAGACTTTACAGGAGTTAGGCACCACTATTTTGTTTCTGGAGCTGGTACTGCTTTCACAGACACACCATCTACTACAGGTGTATTGGAACTGCTGCAGCTACTCAGTAGCAAAGACAAGCACCAGACATCGCGTCAAGCAAAGCGCAAATTTGGTTATCATGAACACGAAACTAAACCAGCTTCCACTCACTCTTGTTCCAAATTCGGGGAAACAACTTTTGCTGGAAGTAGCATGTAAACAAAATATTCGGGGCACGTTTTTCACAAGTTCAGTAACGGCTGTGATGCACAACCTCCACAGAAGGTTGGGTTTTACCTTTCCAGTATCTTCATCTGAGCCATAAACTACAGCACAAGCTTTGATGTGTTTACACACTCACCTTTGCAAGAGTTTAGGAACATTACTGGCATTAAAGCATTATTTCTTCTCCCAAATGAACTTATTGACATCAAAAATTAACTTTACATATATAAAATTTTAGCTCAAAGGAAGTAATTGGCAAAAAAACACCTTTTCCCTAAAACTGCTCGATGATTTCCTAATGTCCCACACAAATATTTTAACTTCAGGTACAAAATGCAGCCAGTCCTGGTGAGTCTCATAACACCACCCTTGAGTAAAAATTAGATAAATAAAGAAATAAATCTGTTTTCAGTTACTGATTTACTGGTTTTTAAGCTTCATGGAAATGTTATTTTGAAACAAAATAACACAGAGTAGGAGAGAAAGAGAAGTCAAGGAAAGAAAAAAAGATATCTTCAAGATTAACACTTCCTACTTTAAAAAATATTCTAAGCATAAATGAAAGCTTTGATTAAAAGTTTTGATTATTCCTTCCAAAGACTCACAAACTTACTTATATAAAGCCGAGAATTTGCAAATACTAGCTCAAATTCTGCAATCCCCCAAAACCCCCACTGACTTCAAGGAATGCAGACTTACGGTCAGAATCTGCAAAAATATATTAACTTCAGCATTGGAAATATTTATCCTCCCTAATCTGATTCCCCTCCCCAACAATTAAAAAGCAATTACATGAGATAAGAACGCGTAGCTAGGCACCATTTTTACATATTTTGATAACTGTGTCCAATTACAAATTTCTCTCGCTGCTTAAATAAAAAGCAAAATAAAACTTGGAAAATTAGTTTGGTTTGGGGGGGTTTTTTGTTGTTTTTTTGATTTTATTTTTATTATTCTGACACGGTGCTGGAGTGTCTCCTACAAGGAAGAAAGGAATTCACTGGAGCTCTGATCCAAAAGGTATGAGAAGTTAACAGCGCGCTTCCAGTTAACATCAGCCTGCCTCCCATCAAGCTGCCAGAGAACTGGCCTGGGCAGCTTCAAGAACGGAACTGTACCTTAACCCATGGAAATGGAAAAAATCAAGGATTTTTTTCACTCTTGTTGATCTTTTCAAGGTTTCGGATTCTTTAAAATGACGTGCGCTGTAACACCACATTCTTGTTCACACAAACAAAATGACCTACAAAACACACACACAATCTCGCCAGCATGCGGTGTTCAGGTTTTCATTACCCTGCACTAGGTTAAGCACCTCACTCTCACCTGAGCCTTTTGTCAAATAAATGAAAGCGAAACATTTTAAACCACGCAACACCAGAATGTTTTTGCTCTGTCGAAGTTCAAGTACTCAAGTATTCCCTATGAAAGCAGGCTTCTACTTGTTAAAAAAAATCCATTTATACCGTGTCTGGAACATTAAATATTTTATTCATATTCATTTGTGTGCAAAACTTTATGGAAAAACAAAAAAACCCAAGTTGCTCCAATCTGGCAATCTTTGTGTGCAGAATTCCATAAAGGTAGGAATGCTAGAGTTTTACAAAACAGGAGCTGGAAAAACTTAAGTAGTAATGCAGTTTGCACATTATTATATTATACAATTACACTCTTACACAGTACACAATTACATGTACTTCGTTACTGTACAACAGTTGTAGCATTATTCTACATACAACATGCTAAAACAATCAGAAGAGTTTTTAAGAACATTGAAGGTTTTAACTGCATACCTAATTATTTCAGTTCATTAGTTATCTTACAAATTGCCATTGATTTCACCTAGATGATGAACTGCTTTAAGTAAAAATGTCCATTTTCAGTGAAATACACTCACCAGGTTCTCTACCTCATTGTTCTACCACGCACGTGACTACGTTGCACAGCACCTACAAGAACTATTCTGACATATATAAAAACTCCCTTAAAATCAGAAAGCCATCAACATTTCACTGCAAGAGCTGATTAATACCCTGTTTGACCCATATCTTTTTGCAATTAAAACCGTAAATTAAATTGTCTACCCTTCAACGAGTCAAAGGTGAAACTCTTGTAGTAATTACGGGCTGGATTTGCTGCAGACCAGGACCCTACCGTGTTCCCAGGCACCCAGCCTGCTATAGCCCTTCTCTTTCAAGGAAAGATGGCTCAATGACCAATTTTTCTGCTCCCATCTGAAGCTCTGTCCTGCCAGCACCCATATGCAGAACTAGAAAATAGAGAGAAAAGAAAGGAAAGAGAAGCAGCAGTGGAAGCATCTACTTCCAGCAAGATTTCCATATGGAAGGGTGTCACGCATGCCAGCCAGCCACTCAGCTTTACTGCTGGCAGGGGAAAAAAAAAATCATGGAATAATATTTGCAGCCACTTACTGACACTAATCCTTGCTTCTCCTTTCTTCCTCATCAAAATTTTCAGAGAAGCATCTTCTTGGGCCTGATACGGCTCCTGCAGCTGCACAGCTCACCAGGGCTGCACAGGTCCCCTGGGCCAGCAGCCATATGCTGCATTTCTCTGGAAAGGCCCCTAAGAAAATACTGACCCGAACCATATTCCTCACTGATTGTCTCTGGCACAGAAAGCAAAACACGTTACAAATGCATTCCTGACTGAATAGAGCGGACGCTCATCCTAAGGAGGGGTGAGACACTCCAACAGATGCTGCCTGTCTCTGACACCAAAACACCCAAAACGGCTGGGCACAAGGTTCAGCGGTGCGTGATGGGGGACACCAGCAAGAGACAGCATGGTGGCACGAGGGGATGTCTTCTCCAGGATGTCAACTGGGGTAGCTACTGCAAAGGCAGCAGGCATCACATCCAGTCACATGCCAGCAAAGGTGGGGAGCAACAGCACGTGCTGCTCTGTCCTTCACTGGCATGTGGCTTCCCCAGGTCAAGCGCTGGCTGGCTCTTCCCCGGGTATGTGGGTGATCTAACCAAACCACGGACATAACATGAAACATGCTAAGAGCATCGCTCACTCTGCACACCTCCTCTTCTCTAGCCCTTACACCAGGAAATTCACATTAGGGCCCAGCAGCTGAGCACCGACCTGTCTGCTGCTGGACAAAGGAGGTCAGCTGAGGTAGAGCTGAGCCTAACTGATTAAAAAAATAAGTTATCCAGTATCAGAGGGCTGTCTCAAGCAACCCTGCTGCCAAGAGAGCTATATTTCACCTTGGCCTTAAGCCAGCCTTAAGACATCCCGTTTCAGTTCCTGATACTTCGGGCATTTGCTCTCCCTACACCCACTCTCTAGATATAAACACAGGCAGGAGGAAAAAAAAAAAAAAAGCATTCATCTTGTGCAAACACCCAACGCTCAAAACAAGGAGAATGCAAAAAATCACTTCAGCTTGGAACCAGTGACATGGTGAAGACCTTGCCGTACAGGCTACGCCAGTGCTGAAGGAACTCAAGCACGTACACTACGCACTCCACAGAGGCAGTGGTTCATTCCCTTGTCATGCAGTGTTTTGCCTGTGATTTATTAGAAGAAAGAGCTATTGGATTTCACAAACAGGGAATACACATAATTCTAGCTATTGGAAAAATTCTAAACGCTACAGAATATGTACACGCACACGGAGTGGATAGATACATATATAACGTATGTTTGTAAGTAAACCTAGAGTAGTTAATTTCACTTTATAAGCACAAACAATAATCTGTTTGCAAAAACTGATAAAAAGGGATCATTGCTGCATCTCTGAACACATTTCCAGTCTCTCAGACTGCAGCTACAAATTAAGTTGTTCCATCATTAAAAGAACGTGGGGGAGAGGGAGGCACCAAAGTCACCAGATAAATACAAGTGATAACGCTCCTACGATGCCACAGGTAGAGAAAATTGTATTTAGTAAACCAGATATTGTTTAACAGGCCCAGTAAATGCACAACTGGCAAATTTCTTCCCTTTCTATGAACACCATAATGCAAATTAATGGTAAAGTGCTAAATCACAGTTCTGATTTAGCAACATTCTTTGCAGTGTTTGAGAAATAAATGCAGAAAGAGTAGGGATCGTCAGTGGGATAACTGCACAATTTTGCAAGTAAAGGGGCTATTTTACATGCCAATGGGACACTTTTACAACTGCTGACTATTTTCTGAAGGTGTCTCAGATCTCATGTGTCATTTACGGTATTTTGGGTTTGATTTTTTTAAAGTGCTTCTTAGTTTTGCCTCTAAATAAATTCAGCAACAGCATGGAATTTTATTGCTATGAAGTGTGCTCCAAGTTAAGCAACAAATAGAGGCATCTAAATTCTCTGACACAGAAGAATCTATACCAAATAATGGTCTTTGTGCTTCTGGATTTTTGCAGTAGTGTATTTCCTGCAAGTAATAAAATAAAATATCTCCCAGTGGTTTTGAATTCCCTATTCTCCTACAAGTTAACAGCGCTTCCTCTTATGGAGTTAACACTATTTTTAATCCAATGATGGCTTTGATAATAATTATCATTACCTCTAATCTACTGTTTTACAGGGTGTATAAAGTGGTTAGACAATGCTTAATTTTGCTCATGCTCCAAGACCACATTCCTGATAGCTCGTTTGGTTCATGGCCACTATACATGCTGCACCATGCAGTACCTTTCCTAGCTGACTTGTATGTTTCCAGAGCATGTTATTCAAATACTCAGTTAATTTGGGTTCAAAATCACACATTTCTTTAAAATCAGCATTTGACTTCTTTTGAGGTGAATGTTCAAAAAAAACCCCATTTTCTGATGGACCGAGACATCCTTGTTTGAATTGAATGATACACATCACGTAGATCATGAATGCAAACCTGCTGAAGCCAAACAACAAAACCCTCCGACGATATGACAAGTAACGTACGCAAACAGCAATCTAAGTATTCAAAGGGAGCTTGTTACTTCCCATTTCTTACTCTTGTCCTCTGCTGTAGTCTCTTGCTAAGACAAAAACGCGTGAAGGCAGATGAATGGTCTGAACTCCCCACAGTCCCAAGCCTAAGGCAGATATTAATGCAATTTTCATCACTGTTTCACATCGCTCCTTTTTCACTGATTCCACGGTGCTGATGGTGCTAAAAAAGGTCCAGTGGGATCAGTTATACACTCTAACACAACCCTCTGGATTGGCTTCCTCTCCAACCAACCTAGAGGGAAAGGGTCTGGACTCCAAGGCAGCTCCCTCACCCAGCTTGTCCCACCTCCAGCCCTTGGGGAGATGGGACATCTTTAGAGGAGCAGGGAGACTGCACAGCCTCCGCTATACACAACGTATTTCTATGGCTAAACTGCCTTCCCTTCTCAACAGATACAACATATCGATATGTTAATATCAAAAGGCAAATGTTAATCCCTCCTTCGCCAAAGAACTCCATAACGTACTGGGCTCACTTTGATCAGCACTACCTCCTCTTCAAATGCTGTAAGTAACTTTGACAACGCTACAGATTCTAATCCTCCTTCCGATCATAAAGAAGTTAGATAAATATCTATTTAAACCTTTCTGAGATACACGTAAGCAGGAAATCACTGAAAGTAAGCTGAAAGTAACTAAACGACACAGTTTACATGTTCAAATTAACAGACTTCACTGCTGCACACCTCTGAGCACTGGAAAACTCCACCTTCATTTCATGCGCTTCCCATCTTCTACAACTACCAACACACCCTTCACTCCAAGGATGTGAAAAAAAGGGCAGGACCAGGAGTTGCTACTTCAAACATCAAGTGAGCGAAGAGGTCCGGCCCCTGCAGAGGGAATCACTGGCCAGTTTGCATGCTTCACTTCTCTGTGTTCATGGTGCTCCATGCAAGTTACACGCATTTGGCACGTCACAGCCATAGTGACAACTGCCCCAGGTCGTCCCAGAGATCACCACGCTATCACAGGTCTATCACTCCCTTACCCACCTCGGATGCTTTAGTTGGCTTGTTATCTTTGAAATAATAACACTAAAACACACTTGATGGTTACCATCAAAAGGCTTCCGTTTCCGCTTACATTAATTGGAATATTCTCCTGAATTAGTATTTGGGGAAGAATATGCCAACCTTATTGATTTGGGAACGGGGAGCTCCCCACAGAGCGTGGGGCTTACTCACAAGCGTGACTGACAGATCTCATTCTGGTATCTCTTCACAAGAAGACAGAAAATGACATGCTGGATTTTCAATCATAAAACAGTAGAGGAAAAATATTTTTATGTGAAAATTATTGGGTCTGCAGATTAGCAAAGGACAAATTAATACAACTCACAGAAATGACTTTTTTTTTAGATCTACAAGATGTGGCGGATTTAAAAAAAACTCAAATCACTTCCACAAAACAGCTATTCATGCATCTCAGTAAGGGGGCACACCAGAAAAAACAGGAATGGGGATGAGCTGGGCCAGTCCACTGTGCTCCCTGCTGGGGCTCCTCCCTGCTCTACAAAGACCAAACCCTGATGCAGGCTCAGGACAAGGCCCATCGAGACGAAGCACCTCAAAACGCAGCGGTGCATTTTCTGCAGGAAAACCCGAGGACGTTGTTGCCTGAGGCTGGAACAACGTGGGGCTGCAACTGCCAGCTGCTCAGCTTCCACCGGTTCCGGCACCCCTCTTCCTGCCATTGCTGGTGGAGAGGAAAGCCAAGCCTCCACACCGCGCCCTCCCGAGGGACCCCCCGGTTCGGGGAGGGCACGGGGACAGGGCTGAGGGGGACGGTGTTCTGTTTCTGCGACTTGCCCCTCTTTCTGCCCCGGCAGCTCAGGCCAACCCTGCTGCCCTTGACGGGACCTCCCTGCTCACACCCTGCCCCACGGCTCCCGACCACTGCTCCCCAGGCTCCAGCCTGCTCCTCCCGCTCTCCCGACAAGGTACTAGCTGCTGGCGCTCCTCACCCTTATCTATCCATCAAAGAACATGCTCTGCTGGCCGGCCTTCCTCTCCTTCTTCCAGCCCTTCCTTGGGAACAGGCAGGCTGGACCGGAGCGTCCTTTCCGCAGGCTGCTGGTGGACGGGCGAGCTGAAGCTCCCGGCCCAAACCCCACGCATCGGCAGGCTCTTCTCTTTAGATTAGAAGCAGTGGCAAGGTAAATTTTACCCTAAGAATTATTTATAGACTTCCTGCAAGTGACTGCCCACAGCACAGATGAACACAAGACAATAGCTCTGTTCATCTTCCGTCAGCGACCATGCGAGCAATAAACGTTTCTATCAACACACACTTGCGCAAACAACAGATCTGGTTTGTTATGAGCGTCTTGGGATAGAAAACTAATAATGACAAGAAAACTTACAGAAAAGAGATTATACGCTCGCTTACCCCTCCCCACCGCCACTTCTTTCCAAGCAGCCATCTCTACTCTCTCTACCCAAAAAAAAGTTGAATGCTACAACATTTACTTGTAGAGAATTCAAACTCAGATTTGTAAACACACATCCTGACAGCATTTTGGTGTTTACCCAATACATATTTTTAGTGCCTACCTATGCACACACTAGAACAGTAAAAACAGAGTTATGCTATGAAACTAGCAAAATTTAGCAACGCTTAATTCCTCGCATACAGGTCCTGGAGCCTCAGATGCCACAGAGGTTTGCTTCAGCGTGGGGAAAACCTGCAGGCTCCTGCGCAGATGCTTTCGTGAACCGAGCAGAGGAGAAAAGTCATTATTTGTTCTTGGTATATACAAATATTATTAGGAGCCAAAAAGTCATGCCAAGACTTTACAGTAATACCTTTTTATTACAATTCAAAACCTGCCACAAAAATCTCACAAGCTAAAACTGCTGAAGGTTGCTACTGTACTACCTACAGCGACCGTCCTGCAGGATTACAGTCGGATTTCTCTTTTAAGATAAGAGCCGAAAAATCACTAAATATGGAGAACAAATTCCTAAGAAAACAAACGCTTACCACATCAGCATTCTATACATTAGGAAACTATTTGCATCGTGAGGCTTGTGCTAAAATACTTAATGATCTCATCCTTACCATAACAAATTATCTGCCAGAAAAAGACCTTGAAGGTCAACACTGGCAACAATTAAAAAGTAATGAAAAACATTCATCCCTTAGGCAGAGTTACAATTTCTAAGTTTGAAGCAATGTGCTGTATATTTTATTAGCTATCACTTGTTTAATTATTCATCGGAGCTCCTCTTATGCTCCATAGAGCAACCTCACGTTGCTAAGATTTCCATTTGAATGCTATTACCGATTCAAGGACAAATCTCGTTTAAACTTTAGCTTTTGTTTTTATTTTCCAAAACATAAATTACATTCACAAACTAATGGGTCTGTCATACTCGCTATTTTTAATTCTGCTCACATTAGCTTCAACCTGGGACCCTACATACCATCTCTGCAATGATGACGTTTTGAGTGTCCGCATTCATCTGCCCCAGTATTCCTACAAAACCACACAAGTTTTCAACCAACTGCATCCCTTCTTTGGCCAGCCAGAGTAATTTTTATTCCTGTCTCATTTGCAGTAGCAGCTCACTCAAGCACAGTATTTTCTTAAAGAAACTCACTGAGTTCAAACAAGGCGATAGCGCCGTGAAATAACTTCTATGCCTTAACTGCCACTTAATTACACTTCCTGGATTTCTTACCAAGTAAATAAAATGTTTCTCAAAGTTTACTGGCAAAATAAGGAGCTGTAAGAACAGGGCTGGCTCAGATTGGTATTATCTGCAGTTCTTAATTTATCCTTCAGTGTGGTCGTGTACGCTTATGCCCTGCTGGGGATTCATAACAAAGGCAAGGGACATTAGCTAGAACAGTTTTTTGAGGTAAGAGAGGAAAAGGCTGCTTACAGTTGCGTGGTCAACAACTAGAGACAGGTTCCACATTTAAAATTTTGTTAGTGGAAATATGTGTATGTATTGTACTCAAAAGGTAAAAGAGGGAAGAAAGGGAATAAAACAGAACAGAACAAGAAACCTGAAATAGTTTAAAATGTGCTTTACATAAAACCATTTTAGTGATGGAAAACATCATGAAAATTGATGTTAATCCTTGCTTTCACCTTTCTCCCCCTTCTTGCAAAAAATATATCTACTTCCTGAACTTCACTTACAAATCAAAACATGTCATCTATGATGCCAAGGTTCATAAAAATTGGTAAAGGGCTGCCTTTATGGGGGAGAAAGAGCAGTATAACAAAAAAGAAAAGACTATGTATTAAAAACACATACTAATTTTAAGGTACTTTGAATTTTGTGACACATACAGTAACCTGAAGAAAAATCAAAATGAGCACGTATTTTCACATCAAACTCTAGTAAAACTCCACCTAATGCTACCAAAAAGCATTTATTCGGTTTAACTAAACCCAGCATCTCCTAAAAGAAAAAGACATCACTGCTCTCTAATATTCCTTGGTAAGAGTGAAAACATACTTTGTGCAGCAAGAAGAATGGAAATATATCCTGCAAGAGAACCCTTCTTCCAGCACTCAGGCTCGGTTTCATGACACTGTCAATATCATCGGGAAGGTGAATTGTTTACATAATGGGGGAAATTATTTGTAAGCATTACTACATCAGTTTTATATAAATAAGGGCGGCAGCAAAACCAGCCTTAACCCATTCTAAATTAAAACTAATTACCAAGATCAGATAAATTTTGATCTCATGATAGCATAAAATTTGTTTAAGGTGGAGAACAGAAGTTGTATAGTAGCTGCCTTAAAACTTCATCTGTTGCGCTCAAGCAAGTGAAGGCGGCAGAAAGGGCATGCACTGCCTGTGAGCTCTTATGCAGAAGACATTCCATCCCATCCCTGCCAGGAAGACAGATAGGAATATTTTTTAAATATAGACACACACCTCAGTTTAGAATATCTCTGTAAATAAGAACATTTTTGTATCCAAAATTTCCTGTCGACTACGAAACCAGAGAAACCTCACACCTAAGACTAGCAGGAGACTTCTGTGCGCTTCAGTTGCTCCACCAGTGGAGAGGACACTTCTGCGGCATGTTTCAGAGCCAGCACACGTGGAAACTGCTGATAGCTGGATCACGCCAAAGCTACTTCATCACTTCTCACTCTCCTTTCCACAGGTTAACAGTAGATAGGACACCTTCAAAATGCAGACTGAAAATCCAGCAAATGACCAGAGAAGACTGTACAGATGGATCAGCATTCTCTGCCCCTGCTACTGCTAAGGTGAGCAAGAACGCGTAGGCTTGCTTTTGCTGCAGATAAGGTCTTTTAAAGCCTTCCTGACAAGACCAGAGTATCTGGACAGGCCTGTTCCTTGTTGATCTAATTAAAGGGTCATCAGGATATTGATCCAGTAATGAAACCTTCAGGAACACGTGTGAACATATAGAGTCTTAACTGAAGATGACAATCAAGGCACAGCACACACAAAGGTCGTATTTGACCAAAAGCCCCCTTATGAGAGTCCTTACTTCACGTGGTGGCTCATCCTGAGGGCAACCCTCAGCCACCAGTGAATGGTGAGAGGGAGAAAGAGTGAAATACACACACACAAACACACAAGAACAGAATGAGACTCCATTTCAGCACCTTTCATCCTGAGTTACCTGCCGTCACTAGCAACCTCCTGTTATCTCTCCACTTCGGTCAAAACATGCTCAAGTTCATCATCAAAGAGACTTGGGGCTTTTGCCCAGATGTAAACAGCACTGTGCATGCCAAAACTCTGTCCCACCTCCCAGACACGATCTTTGTTTCCACAATTTCTGCCTTCCCCAGAAGGGAGCAGCAAGAATACCCCCAGGCTTTCTAGAGGTTTCTACGTGGCTCTGATGGACGGAGCAGATCCCTTCTCACACATGTCCAGAAGTCAGCAACGCCCAACAGAAAAATCCGCTCCACTAACCCAGGCATGTCAGCACGGCTCATGTCCTCTTGAGTGTCAGGCTGAGGAGGGCTGGTCACAACTGCTGCACAAATACCTATGGCACGTCACTGGGAATGCCCGGCATGAACTTTCTAGCAATGAAAAACAATTTACTTCTAGATTTTCCTGCAACAGTGTGAAGCAGTAGCCAGACGAAAAACGAAGGCGGAAAACTGCCACCCATTTACGATATGTCTTTAAGACGTCTGCCTACTTTCTCCAAATGGACTCAAGTGACTTCTTTGTTAGGAGTAAACCTTAACCCTTTCTACCAATAGTCAGTCTTAACACTGTCTTTTAGCTCCCACTTCTGCAATCCATTTTGTCCCAAACCACGTGTAAGCACTACGTTGGCTCTCTGAGACACACGCTAAGGACGCTATCCCAAGCTCCTGGGATAAACCATCACCTGACAGCAACCGAAACACCCTTTTTAACCCCGTCCTTTCTAACATGTCAGTGTGAGCCATTTAGCACTCCAAGGTTGGTCATCAAAACCAACGCAGGTACATGGGAACACTAATGCCAAGACGTCTGCTGACATTAAATGTATTTCTGTTGTTCGACACTTAAAACCAATACATATTTGATTTCTTGTCAAGCCTAGCTGCTGAGGACTCAGATACATTAGACCAGTTCTTTCAACATTTCCATCCCAGGCAACAGGATTTTGTGAGAAACAGGCAAATTCTGCGTATCTGTACATTAATTAAGTTAGATGGTTTTAAATAAACTCTGAAAAATGACAGACTAGATATGTAAAATATGTCCATCTTAAAACTGTTTTAAACCTGATCATGGGGATTTCACAAAACTGTATAAATATGGCCAAAAACCGCTGTTAGCTACCTAAGCCAGTAGTAAGAGCTTTTCATAATCTGACTTTCACGAATGAAGTGAGGAGCTGATTGTATCTGGTACACCACAGTAATTTGCTGTGCAGCTACATGAAACTGCTACAAATAGCATTACAGCCAAAACCCAATTGTTGCTGAAATGCATTCGGTAAAACGGAAAATACAGAGAAATAAAATACAGTAATTGCCTCTCAACCCACATTACATATTATGTTTCTAAATTATATAGTATTATATTTTCTGGTTTTTAATATAGTTTCCCATTGAGGAATTGATAACACAGGAGACATGCTTTGACCTTTTCCCTCTGCATATCTAAATAATATATCACGCAGGCTTATAAACCAAATAACTCTCCAGCCTTTTATTAGATCTCAAGGGATAAAATCTGTTTTAAAAAAAACACTGCATGTAGCAATACATAAAACAGCTAATGCAAAAGCACTTTCCTTGCCATGTTATTTCTCACCTGCATCACAATTTCATCCTATATAGCTACAATGGTAGTTTATGAGTTTACACACATCTGAAAGACAGAAATTGGACTTCCAACACTTGAAAATCTGCACTGAACGCCCTAATACAATAACTGACAATACACACCGTGATCCCGCACACCCACCGTATCGTACTCAATGGACACAACACTCAGCACTGCCGTCTCTTGAAAGGCTTGACCCAAGCAATGGATGAAACAACTTATCAAGCTTTTCTGTTCTCCAGATATTGCAGTAAGTATTTCATGGACTTGTTCCAAATTTAGCAGGATGTTAAAAACCACACAGGCACCAGATAAGTAATTTGTGGGGCAGCTAAATCAAAAAGCCAGGCAGATCTTTTAAAAGAGGCCTTTCGGGGGTTTTGATTTGATAATGTCTGTATCTCTACAATTAATCACAAAATAATGAAGGATTCAAGCCATCACAGTCAGGGATTGGGACTGTGAAATGATGCATGCTGTGCGTGACAAGAATCAAAGTGCCAGAACAACTCGGCGAAAAAGCATAATATAAAACAGTTGATGTAAGTTAGAAACATTGGAAACTTTCAATCTACAGCTGTTTAAGCGAAGCCTTTGAATGTGGCCAGTGCCACTGATTCTAACGGGGCCACCCCTGCCAATAAAAAGCTCCAAGAAGCAGCCTCGCTGCCAGACCGTGGATCAAGCAACATGTCAGGAGAAGCCGTCAGGACTCTTCACTGACATGAGATCAAATCCTTCCTCTAAAGCCACAACTCTGCCCGCTTCTAAAACTTGGAGTAGGCGGTATTTCAGGAAATGGGGATTATAAACAACCGTTAAATGAAGAGCCGATTTCAGTTTTTCAGTTTGGGGGGGTGGGGGGGAAGGGGTAGTTTGGGGGATTTTTGGCGGTACTGCTCTGGAAAGAAGTGAAACATCTGCTGTCACCACACCTATACACAAGCATCATTTTGGAACTCTGTTCTGATCTAATTCAGTATCAGTTGATCACGCTGGTTTGAATAATCCAAGGCAACAAGTGGCACAATGAATAGTTAACAGGAACTCTGAGTTGCTTCCTCAAGAGGCAAATATTTCAGTAAAGTTTTCAAATACATGAAGAAAATTACCTGAAAAAGAAACAAAATATTACTAAACCGTTTATCTTCTGTTTCTAGTTTCTCAGGTTTTGACAAACGGAATTGTAAACTGAAATATTCCTGGAGCCTTTCCAACACAGATAGCTGATACTGGTAAATTGCTGGTTTGTTTTTTTTTTTTTTTTTTCCAAACTTGGTGCATGGTTTCAAGTTAAATCTACCTGGGCCGTATACAGGTTGATTTTCCCCTGCTCCCTTCGCTCCTGAGCTGTTCTTCAGCATTTCTTCAAGGCAATACATACGCTTACAAGGAATTGAGAGTTTCACCTCCCCCAGCCATCCTCTAGTGAAATACTAGCCCCATGGAAAGCGAGCGGGAATGGTAATCGATCCTCATGGAGGCCCATTTCAACCACTTGACAGATCTTCCTCCTTGTTAATTCAAACAGTAACAAGTTGGGGTTTTTAAGGAGCTGTTTTCCCACCTCTCAATGAGATAAATTATTAGTTCTTTACCATCTTAGCCAATTTTTCTTCAAAAACTGTCAGTAACGAAGTATTTAGTGACATAATTTTCTCAAAACCAAAATGTTTTACTTTTGCTGAAGAAGGTTTTACCTACATTTGCCCATTTAAAATCACTGAAGAATGTCTAAAATGGTTCTACTGTTAAAAATATTTAAATAATCAGCTTAATATGACGGCCAAGGAAATCAGTTAGTGCAAGATTTTATACCAACTAATACAGAGAAACCAAAGTAGCTACTGATGCAATAGAGTTAAAAATGTCGTATAAGTTTATTACAAACAAAAAGATGAACGTTATTTAATTTATTAAAGAAAAAAGGGGGAAACACCACAACAAAACAAACATCAGTGTGACCTTTTTACCTCATGTTTATGGAAATCTGGAAGCAGCAAGTAAGCACCTTACTGGTACACGTCACTGATGGACATCAAAAGGCAGCACGGACCTCTGAGAAGCACCGACACTGCTCTATCCTTTCTCCTTCTAAACCACTTTTCCCAACATACGAAAAATGCAAAAATGAGTTGCCAGCAAAGCCTGAGCAGCAAAACAGTTGTCATGAACACTTTTATTTTCAACGTGAGCAGATTTTTCTGGGATTAGTTCAGCGCTGAAAAAGCTCATTTACTGTTCAGATAATTTCAGCTCCTGTGAGCTCTGACATGTGAATAAATGCTCATCTGAGTGGTCTGGTTCAGTGTACATGCATAAAGCTCTTCATTTGACCAACACTGGTTTTTTCCACTTACAGTATGAAGGATCATCCTTCTGTGGGGGGAAGGGGGGGGCACAGAGTTTTCTGAAAGGTTCTTTCACCATTACTAAAAGTACCTTTTACAAATATTGTCATTTCTAAACTTACAAGCTATTCATACTCTAGTTGTACATTGTGTTTGAATTTCAATTCAGAACTCATATTTTTGAAGTATATAATTTATATTTCCTAGAAAGCATCTTAACTGTTTGAAAAGCTCATCACGACTCCCTTAAATGTCTATTTCTGGCATGATAATATACTTCAACTACTTTGCACATTAAATCATCAGCAAGACCTTTCTCTTTTTATTTAAAAAGTCACAGCTTGCATGACAACTTAATTTTATTAGCTCAAAATCCAGCTTTTGTTTTCATTTCTCTGTTTCCCTTTATATAACGCATCTAACTCAGAGCGAGGGCAGGCTGTTCAGCCCAGCCACTGCGGCACGGAATGAGGATAATACGCCACTTCCTTCTACTTCCACACTCACTCTTGCTATCAGGCTTTAGTCCTGGCTTCTGAACCATGAACCCTGTGGGGTGCTGCGTGTGGACCTACCTCCTGCGCCTGGTTACCTTGGAAGCTCATACTGGGCTACAGAGAGAGTTGCTCTGCAGAATATCCAGCTCTGACACAGGCTGCAGAAAAATAAACTGAATCCCAAATACGGGCTCTTCCAATTCCTTGATTTCTCCAGTGTCAGTTGGTAGATTTTCAATAGGCCTCCTATCACTTTTTTTTCCCTTCCCCTCCTCATTCTGGGAGCACAGCCAATCCCCAGCACAGCAGCTGACTTTCCCCAGAACTAACTAGAAATATTCTGATAGACTCTATTTATAGACTCAAAAACTTAGGACTGGAAGCAGCCAACCAAATTTTTCCATTCCTTGCTCCCCTCTGCTATCTATCTATCTATCTATCTGTCCTGGGCTAACCTAAATTCCAGCCTTCTACATCTCTCAAGGGAGAACTGCCCTCCCAGAATAGGTATACCAGAGGCACACACCAGGCACCTGTGGAACCCTGGCATGCAATTTACCGAAGAGGCTAAAAGAACATGAACCTTCTACTTTTATGTCACTGCAGGAAGTATTCACGCTGATTTTCTCTCCCGTCACTATAAATCAAAGTTGAAGAAAAATCAAGATTCCTGTAAAAGATTCTACCACCTGTATCTCAAACCTCTGCTAATTCAAAGAGTCCAGTTTGGACACACACATCATTTCTCTCTTTACTTTGACAAAACCAGTATTAAATAAGAATATTTTTAGCAGGTTTGAATAGTAGAGGATACACACTGTCTTTATTTTTGTTGTATATTTTATATATACATATACACCCACGTATATAGCTAATAGTTAGAGAACTCAAGTAAGATTAGTGCCCATTAGTATAGGCACAGTACAAATACACAGTGAAAGAAAAACGGTGTCCCAAAGGAAGAATAATAAATTCAGCTGACTTGTCCTTGGACATATGACTCTAAAATTATTTATTTGCAATACTATCAGATTCTCTTGAGCATTTCATACTGCAGATAATGTATCAAAACTATAAATCTCAAAACAGAAAGACTAGTGTGCTTGGGAAGCCACACCTGGCAAATCTGATTTTTACTTAACCTTACAAACGTTGCTAGGAAACCCTACTCAATATTTACTTCCAGCCTTTAAAGAAACAGACTAATTCATTCTAAGATACTGGTGGGAGCACTGAGGACTTGGCGTAGAAGCCCCAACCTAAATTTACTTTTGACATCTCACTTTCCTAATCCACAAACCTGACGTAATATAGAAATATAATTAAGAGTTGGATATGTAGCTACCTTACATTTGGCGGGGGCGGGGGCAGCGCGGGGAATGGACCTGTGACAGCACAAGTATTTTGGACATTGCAGGCAGCACAGACAAAGTAACAGACAAACAAAAAGTTCTGGTCTTTTGTGTGGTTTTGTGTATATTTAATTTTTTTAAAAAAGCCTCAACGTTCATTAATTTTCCTTTACAAATGGCAGATTTTTTTTTTCATTTCTGTCCGCCGAACAGCGGATAATTTAACCTACTCTGTCATTGATTCTCATGCCTAATACAGAGGCACCTTAACCTTCCCATGTGAAACATCAAAGACTAGACTGTCCACAGACATTAAATGGGAAGCATCTGTGTATTTACTGGTACCTTTCAATGTGATTACATGAAACATATCTATAAAAATTGGTCAAATCTATTTCTTCTAAACCTAACTGATAAGATACTGAACATTCTCAATTTTTAATCACGCCAGACAAAACCACAAATTTTTGCAGGATCTGGTGCACTATATCAAGCTTACCTCCTCTTGTGCCAGTACCTGCTATGTGCCTTGCTTCTATAATCCTTCTCTTCTTATTCATTAAATCATAACACTTATTCTTCTGCATTCCTGATCTCAAGCTCATTCCTATTTGGACCTGAATATTTTTCCGCTCAGCATGAAAATTGCATCCATTTCCACTGACTTCCTGATTTAAGTTGTATCAGTACCACCTCTGAGTTTGGGGTACACTGCGTGATGGAAAAAAAGCCAATCTACATCCCAATCAGCAGTAACTCTTCCTACGGAGTTGGACCCAGTGCAAGCTCAAAGCCTCAGGTACTTTGAGCGGAATTTGGAAAGAACTATAAACGCCCACACTGCCGGCACCAGCGTAGAGAAGCCCCCAGAACACCTACCTACCCCACCGCTGCTATCACCCAAAAGCATGGCTGGGGCTGCCATCTCCTCACACGTTGAAGCACGCCAGCTTTGAATGCGAGCCTCACAGAAGAAATTTCTGGCTTCTGTGCTGCACCACAGTTGTTTTCATGGACCTTGCTATAACCTTAGTAAGACTTTCTTTTAATAAACACAATATCAGGTGTTTGCGCTGAAGTAAGCAGAACCTGAAGCATCTTGAGATCATGGAAAGGGCTAATACAGGTGGAAGGACACAGGACAGTGGTGGAGGACATGGAGTATCTTGTTCATCACAGTATGGAGGGTATGAAAATAAGAAAAAACCATGAACCTCCTCTTGAGAAGTTAGTGAATGAGCTCAAAACTCACCTGGATCCTGCTATTACAGTGCTGATTCATTAGAAATTAAGGTAGGTTTATAAATCTTTTTTCCTGTATCTATCTTATAAATAGACTTAATGCCTCCAAGTTATTTACAGGCCACTAATATGTCACCTATTCCACTCAGCCTCATATTAAAATTAATTTATCAGACATCCGCAATATATAATTAGCTGCAAATCAACTGGTTTACTTTATAAAAATTTATTGACCCACAAAGCTTTTTCCTGAAATGATAATTCTAAGTTGTTAAATTAGTTTGCCTAAGTTACGGCTGCTTGTAAACACTTAACGCAACTGCCTACAATCAAAACAACTCTTATGTATTATAATAAATACAAGAATATCTGCAAACCACAGCTAGGGCTTTCAACTGTTTGAAAAGAAGTGAAATTCACTAATGAAAAAACAAAGTACAGCCTATTTGTCACTTCAGTTTCATTTCCTACTTCTAGGATTTCATTCAGTTGTTTTCAAGATTTCTAGAGTGCCGTGAATGAAGAGGAAGTCGCCACTCTGGTCATTCTGGACACAACTTACGGACAAGCTCATATGCTGAAAACCCTGCCTCAAGTTCTTCTGTGCAATAATATCCTTCGCCTGTAACGCTGAGTATTTTTTAAATTACAAATGCTTGAGTAACAGGTGAAAATGCAATCAGCACACAGGCAGGATCTATATTACAGGCAGTGGCGTGCAATAGGAGGAGATCTATCGAGGGGGGCGGTTGGTCCTGAGGATCCACTACTCATGTTCTAGGTGTCACAAGGGTTATGCTTCAGGCCAGCTCCAGTGGGGTCCCACGGACAGAAGCCATTAGGGGCTGGAGTGCCCTAGGTGTTTCCTGGAGCACATCTGTCACTCACTGCTAGCTAAGAAGTACCTGCTTTTTCACTCCTTAGCTGCCCCATGATGTGAACCGCAGCACAGCAGATGGTGGCAACCGAAGAGTCACTTCAAAAGCATTTTTCTGATCCAAATAAAAATGCTAATACAAACCTACTGAGTTTGTTAGTAGCCTTCTACACACAGTTAACTCTTGTGTTAGGAAAGAAATGCAGGACAATCTGCAGACACACAATGGCTGCAGTTTTGGTCCCTCCCAAACAAAAATAATTACCAACTCACT
>NW_010391301.1:0-15043 GCF_000710305.1 Buceros rhinoceros silvestris | reverse complement strand
TGGTCCATGCAAAACAAAAATAATCACCAACTCTCTCTTTCCACTTCCGTCTCTATATATTAGCTCCCCTGATTTTTTTTTTTACTTTTTAAAATGGCATGTCCATCCAAAGCACTCATCCTCCTTGCTTCTTCCACCAAATGGGTTTAATACAAAGTGAGTAACAGTTGTTTATCTCATCATCTGCACATGTAGTTTGAAGCCGTCATTACCACATACTTAATCAGCCAAAATTTTCAATGCCTAAACCCTTTTTTAGTGCCAAATCTTCAAAAAACATAAACTCCAAGTGGTCTCAAGAATCAGAAAGGTTAGCTGGGAAGCAAGCACGAATCAAGTACATTGTTTCATTGCAATATTATCTTATGTCATTAGTTGGCAGCAGCCATAAAGCTCTGGACCGCTTCCAATATTTACTTCCAAACACTGGGTAGAAGCTGACACATCTAACCCCCCCACTTTGTTCACCTTCCAGCTAGTTTACGGGGATCCAGATTAAAATAAGGGATTAAAAATCCTAACCAAATCAACTGGAATTATTCTGTTTGCCACTGTGCATCTGAAGGAAGAGTATGATAAAGGCACAGAGGGTTGGTAGAGCTCATATTGCAGCAATCTGGTTTTACATGACGCATTTTATAGCGGGGTGGTGTGTGACAAAGGTTCAATGCAGAATTTTGACAAGCCAGTCACACAGTCAGTAACTTTTTCTAATCTTTAGGGAATATTTATTGGTCATCGTCTGCTTTTAGTTATTAACTGAAGAAAGACTTACTGCACAAAAACAAACAAATACATTTAAAACTAAAATAACAAAACCAAAACATGGTGCACCCTAAACCCAAGCGAAGAGGCTACCAGCTGTGGGGCAGTCCCCAACAAACGGGGGAAGAGAATCTCCACAGCAGCGTCCCACCAGGGCATCCTGCCAGGCTGAGAGTGCCCGGAAAGCTGCAGGAGCTCCCTGTCGCACAGAGCTTCAGAAAGGAGGTTTATTGCCCAAAGGTAACATGTAACAAAGGACTGTGCCCAACCCTGGGACAAGACCTCTTCCCAGTTATGGGAAGCAACACCTGCAATGGTCCAGAAACGTGCATCCCTTGACCGATGGGCCAGAACTAAGGATGTGTGTCTATTTTCCACTAAACAACAACAACAAAAAAAGTACCTTGATCCTTAGACAGGGCAAGCCTAATAGCGTGTTATCGTCAAATTAGGCTCTTTAATCTTTCCAGAAAATTTTCACACATAACAGGATCATCACTGGTGTATAGTTTTTGTTGTTCTGTTTTGGTTTTTAATTTACCCAAACGAGTTTGCAAGTTAACAAAGTTAGAGCTAGCAAAGTAGATCTGAAGCTACCGTTAGAGAAAAAGCTCCCTAACTGCTCTAACATACCGCAGTCTCTAGCACAAATTTAATTTAGTTTAAAATAATGAAGCTGACAGCTCAGATAGTCTGCCTGGAAACAGTGCAAATTTCCCACCCACCTTCATTTGCAAGGTCCCTGGCACTCCAGTCTTCAAAAACGCTGAAGTGCATGACAGGTTTCCAGAGACAAGCCTTCAGCACTGCTAAAAGCGAGATCACCGACCTTTTGGAGTGGCTCATATTTGAACTCAAGCCTCCTGAGGGAAAACAAAGGTTACTGTCTTGATGCCCTGACCTTAAGACGCACTTCCAGAAGCAATCTCTTTCCTGCTCCTAGCCTGAGGGCAGTGACATGAAACTTGACTAGAGACCAGGTCCCACCTCCAGCCTTGCTTCAGCCACATAAGAGGCCGTGTTTGAATGGGCAATAGGACGAACTACCTGCAAAAGAGCCCCCTCCCCACTCTCTTACCTGCAGCAGTACTAACAAAGAACTAAAGATACAAACATGATTGATTTTTCAAGGTGAGACGTTGCCAGAGTAAACCGGGGCTCGCCAGTTGTGAAACCAGGCTTCCAAAGGGCTTGGAGAGCACAGGTCTTGGTAAGGACACGCCGGGTGACGCATTCACACGGGTACACAGATGGGGCTGTCTTGCGCAAGCTCGCAGGTGTGCATGGGCACAGGCAGCTGTCTGCCACATCAGGGCAACACGCCTCTGACAGCATACATGCTTCAGACCATTCGCATACCAGCAAAACTCAGTGGCTGTCCCGGTTCCTTAACAGCCTGAGTCTGCCACCAAGAAGCAAAGCATGGCTTAAAAATTAATTGAGCAGAGCACTGCTTTGCCTACAGAGCCACTCCAATCTCCTTGGGGGACTCCCAAGTCAAGACCGAGACAGTTTCCGTACACCCTCCATCCTGACCTCTCGAGGTAGGTATAGACGAAGAGCTGGCGAACAAAAGAAATGAAGTACTGTAGCGATGCATTTCGCAGGACTGTGCTATCATGTTAGCAAAACACAGTACTCCAAAAACCACTACCAAAAATGCTAGCAAGACCCTACAGTTTGGCAGCTGGGACAGACAAAAGCCTAGTCAGGATGAACATAACTACTTATTTCCCAGTTCTGACCCATGATTAAAAACTCTCAGACCACTGATAGATTATACTGCCCAAAATAAACCTTAAAATACATGTTTATTTTGTAGACTTAAGACGGAATACAAACCTGAAATGCTCATACACACACACCGAAATGGAATGAAGATATTCTCCCAAATCCAAAAGATTCATAACACATTATTAAAGACAGCAGATTTTTTTAGTCTCTTTTCCAGAAACCTAATTACTAGGGAATCGGTTTATAAAGCCACTGCTTTTAGAACTTGGGAAAGCACCTCTTGAAAGCAGACAAGGAAAGAAAAGCAAAATAGAAAAGACTCATTTGTCCGGTGCAAATTTTAGCCTGAAAGCCCATTCAGAAAGTTTTCTCTCCAGATGCAAGCATAAAGTATTGTTTAGAAGAGAGAATTGAAGTGAGTGAAGTGATATAAAAATAATCAGAAACATTCAGCAATTAGTCTGAAATTTCCTTTTTAACCTCAGGGCTCTAACTCTTTGATCTATTATTAATTATCACTAACCACAATCAGCAGCGTACTTGTGCATCTTAGGAGAGCATACAAATTCCTATAAGCCATTTTACATGTTATCCACAAATAACTGATTCTGGTTTTGCTCAAAACTTTTTAAAGAAACACTTTTATATATTAACTGTAAGTCATCCCTCCTCCAAATACAAAATTTAAGCTATTAATTTGTGCATGAAGCAAACAGGCAGCTTACAGATTGCAGATTTACAGAAATTAAATTTAGCAACCAGCTAACAACACATTCTAATGTAACTCCAAGAGCTTAATTCACAATTCAAGATAAATAAAATTCCACTTCAAGTGATTTTCTTGTGATGTACCACCAATGTGGGAACTTCTGCTATAATACAACTCAGTAAAGAAACAGTGTCTTGCAAAAATATTTGTTCACACACTGAATAGGTATCACCAGTGTTGCTTATTCTTTTAAGAATCTAGAATCATCAATAGCATGGTTTTGGTTTTATGTGGCTTTTTGTTGTTGGTGGGGTTTTTTTTGGGGGGAGGGAGATCTGGGGGTTGCGAGGGGTGGGTGGGGGTGGATGTTGTGTTTTAAATCCTTCAGCACTGATTTCAGTAAAGCAGAGAAAAACAACTACCCAGATCGCATCCTGTCAGAAAACTCACTGTTAAGCTCTGCTAAACCATGTTAATAAACATCAGCTGCAAAAAACCCCCAATGAAACAAGGTTAAAGAGACATTTAAACAGATGGATTATCTGAAAACTTTGCCCTGAAAATCAGCTCTCAAGGTTCAGGAAAACTCCGGGGCTCCTGAACAGAAAGACACGTACTACCAAGGGTGAGCACGCACCCTTGCTTTCAAGTATGTGAAGGGGGTGCCTCCTCCTGCCCAGGTGCACAGGCCAGCACAGAGCAGTGAGCTGCTGCCACTGCTCCGGCCAGTCGTGGTACTGGTGCAGGCTATGTTGGGAACTGCTGGCACGGATAAACAGGCTCTTCCTGACCTACGGTCCCTTCCCTTGCGGCGTAAATCAAAGAAACATGCCTTCCTCCAAGGTCAGCTTGTTTCCTCCAGCAGCAAACCCAACATGGCTCCAACAGGAGAGGGGAAGACCCAACAGACGGTGACCTTCCACTGCAGTTTGCACTAGCAAAAAAAAAAAAAAAAAAAAAAAAAAAAAAAAAAAAAAAAAAAAAAAAAAAAAAAACAAACAAAAAAACAACCTAGCAGCAAGCAGTCAAATCATGCCATGGTCTATTTAGGGTGCATTCAAACGTGCCCAATAATGCTGCAAGGACTTGGACAATTGCACACAATGGAAATACTCCTCGATTTTTCTCCACAGATCCCTTCTCACTCAGAGGAGACTGCAGCTGAAGTAAAGTAATTCATATGCTGAGCACCAAGCACTATGTAGCAACCAGCTGCATATGAAAACTGATAAAAGGACTAAACTTAGATGTATTTAATACCTGTTTTTCACACACTCTTTTCAGTTTCCTCGCCAGACCTTTTTTATCACTCTTACATAGCCATATTGTAAGACACATTTGCCAGAGAACAAGCTATATTCATCCTAAACTGTGGTATTTTCTGACCTCTGACAGCTTAAATCTGAAATCCCAGCACTCCACTGTTCTCCAAGAAGTTCTGGTTGAATTCAGTCCTTTACTAATTCCAGCTTCTACAACTGTGTTCGAAGCCTCAATATATACAACTGAAAAACAGAAACTGCCTTTTCCAAACATACCTTGAAAATACAAGTGCCAAGATTGCGGCCTGGCAATGCATTATCTCTCAGCACACTTAGCATATTTCATCAGCTCCTTTCCCCTTGAGTCCCTGGGGTCTGTTCTCATGTCCATGTCACACCATGCTGCTCGCCACATTGCACTGACCTGTTGATTTTTAGAACTTCAGAGTGAGCTGCATCAGGAACCCGACCTGAGTCTCACACAAAACACACCCAAGCAAAGGGCAAAAGCAGAGTCAAACCAGACAAGGCACGGCCCAAGAGTGTATTTTGCCACTGCAAACAATACTGTATAGCCTCAAGTGACACCTAACAGCAACCGCTAGTCAAGCCTGGGTTCAGCAATGCTCCAAAATGCATCTAGAAATCTGCTTCAGCTGGCCAGAGCGCTTGGAAGCAAGTTTAACTTCCACCAAAGCTAAGTGTTGGTTGAGTAAAGACAGGTTACAACAATTTATTCTCCCTGCAGACAATACGAGCACTGCACGAGTATTGACACCACTGCAGCAATCCCTATGCGTGCTTAGCTGCATAACTGCAATGCATATCCCATAAAATAGGACAGGAACATTTTTGTACAGGATATATATATATCAGACATCAGTGTCTTCCAGTCCTCATGAAAACACACTGATCCAGATCGTCAGAGTATGGAGAATCAGAATTTCTTCCGCTTGCTGAAATCTGTGCACAAAGGTGATCCCACCTTCCCCCTTTTCAGAAAAATCATCACAAGAAGATATAGTGAGATTCTACATCACCAAAAGTTATGTAAGAGCTAAAAAACAATTATTAACTATTATCAGTATAAACTATGGCAAACTGATTTCCCACAACCAAGTACTGCAAAGTTCAGCAGTATCAACTGGCAATAAAAAAATGTTTTAGTAATACACAGCATTATTTACCCTCACAAAGAAAGAAACAAACAGCCCCCTGATATCGGCGTACCGATTAGCAATGGAGGTCTTACTTCCCCAGATTTGGAAGATCCACCTATTTACAGAACACAATTTTCCAGCAATGCCACAGTACAGGAGTTAAGTGACGTGTATAATTTTAAGGGAAAACAAGGCATCACTAGCAGTCACATTATTTTATACAGACTTTGAACTCCTCAATAAGAAGAGGGAAAGAAAAAAGAGCACCCTCAACAAAACAATGACAAAGAAAACTGCAGCAAGTACAATGCTGATAAATGCTGGCTCGCTAAGAAGAACCTTTAGACCTCCTGGCCTGACATATTAAAACAGACGCCTAACTACTTTATTGAAAAATAAAGACACCTGTTTTTATCAAGAGTATTCTCAGAGCTGTTAAAAATTACATTAAATTATACAAGTACCCACAAAAACAACGTAACTTTTCAAACTGGAAAAAGTACACATGTAAGGCTACAGCCTGTTACATGAAAGAACCACTGGCGAAAACAGTTGCACAGTAAATTTGGGGGAAGCTAAAGGGGAAAACAGTCCTGCCAAGCACAGACAATATTTTAACAGCATGGTTTTTTCCTATGAAGTCCGTCAGCAAACAAACAGAGGTCGAGGCCATTCATATATTCTAAAAATAATATTTACCAAACCTTTATCTCTCTGGAAGGTATAATTCTGATAAGTGACTATTCTAGATAATATTTAACATAAAAGTTATTTACAAAAATATTTCCAATAGCCTGAAATCAGATTTTAACCAGAATCACCTATTCAAGTCAGTGAAGATTACATGTCAATGAAGATCATGTTGTTGGGTTGGTTCCGTGTTTTGGGTTGGGTTTTTTTAGGGGACTGCTACAAGTACCAGCTATGAAAAAAAATGCTGATCCATGTGAATAGCTCAGGAACAGATAGGTGTAAGAAGTCCCTAGAATATTGCTGATGTTTGATCAAAGATTTGACCATAAACCCTAAGAACTCAGCGACAGTCTTTCAAGTCCTTTCAACAGACATAAATTAAACTTCAAAAATAATGAAGCACTGTTCTGAGTGACAACAACTGAAACATGATTACTGATAAACGTACACAATTTATGTTAAAATAGCAAACTTTGTTAATAATTACACATCAAACTTTGTGAATTCGTCCCACACTGGATTACACCAATGGAACTGCCAGGAAGAAACTACAGGAGGAGTATCAGCCCTTTGTTTCCACCACAACTGCTGAGAAAAGCAAGCATGCATGTGTACATACACGAATTAATATGGAAATTAGAGGAAAAAGGCACATTTGCAGAAGAGGCTTTAGGTAAGAACTAATGCAGCAGAAAGGTCATCCTCCTCAATTTTTACTGTTGTTTCAAGCAACCATGACATTTTCCTAGGCCATTTTGAAAATTGCATAACTGGCATAATCACGAGGCTTTCAGGCTGGTACCATGATTCAGATGAGCAATCACCTTAAAGTGAAACTTCATCCGGATTCTTAGTGTGGGTTTTCATCAATGACATCACACAATCAAACACACCTTTTTCAAGCCAGCTTTGCTATTACTTAGTTTAGAAACCATTATTTCTTAGAAAGGTCATTCATGGAGGGGCGATCTATACACACACACAGACAGACAGGTATGATTCGCCCTCTATTAAAAATTAAACACGTAAAAACCTTTCAAAGAAAGACGTGTTCTGCATGCATATTAGCAGAAGAAAATCATTTAAAAGAGAATAAGGGAACTCTGCTTTGCTTGAAAGGATCTCGCTCCCCAAACACCACAAGTTAGAATGTTATAAAGTTACCACCAACTAACTTAAAAAGAGCCGAAACCGTGGACATTTAATAAAAGTAACTGAAGGAGTAAAAGAGAAATGTTCTAGTTGACAGCGAGTGCTTGACACAGTCAGTATGGTAAGTAAGGCATTTTAAATGCCTCAACTATGTTTATTAGGCACTACCAGCAAATACAACTGACTCAAGAAAGGCGATATTCTACTAAGAACAAAAAATTAACTTTTAACAGTAATATTCTGAAGATTCGTTCTCAATGGGAAAATTTTTCATTCTTGGCCACCCACTTGTTTTCACCATGTAAGCTTCAAGTAAGAAGCTGTCTAAAAAGGGTCTAAGAAGGGTGCTGACGCTGAGGTTCAGAAAACAATTTTGCTAAAACAGGGTATATTCAATGCTGGTCATCCACTGGCTTTAGAGAACCACACAGCCTATTTTTTCTCCTTCACCTTAGTCTTTGCTTACAGCAATTTATATTGCAGGATAAACATACCCCCAAAAAGATGAAGACTTAGAATATCCGAAACACTAAAATATTGCAGACTTTGAAGGTTTTAATCACATCCTGTAGAAGTTTGCAAAATGTATGATGCCTGAAATGGTTGACGCATCAGGAAAAAAAAACTGCCTGGAAGTCAAAAGTCTCTAGTTTGGATGTAGAGTACTGAGGTACGGTGCTGCTGTTCTGATGACATAAAGAAAGGGAGACTTTGCAATCCCCATATCATGCTGACATGGGAGAGCTAAACCCACCTTGGGATGTGGGGTCTGACACGGTTTTAAAACTACTGCTGTTTTATCACGATACTTCGGAGCATGAACAAACCTGTGCGCGATTTCCTGTTTTAGCTGGAACGCGACACAGAAATGGAGAGAAAAGTAAAGATCAATTCAAGGTGCAAGAGCAACATTTTACATGTGTGACATCCTGTGTCGAGTCTTTATGACTTGTCTCGTCAGCAGACAAATATCCGAGCAGGCACCTACGCATACAAATCTGTACTGCTAAAATGACCTCTGCATGAATTTACCTGGAAACTTGTCAGGGCTTTACACAGACCCCCAGCTGCACTCGTTAGCATGAAGTCACTGCCAAGCAGATTAAGAGCAACATTTAGTTAAATAATGGGGCTGAGTTAAGAGATTTGAAATGATGACACATGTCCTAATCTGAGCTGCAGATCAGGATGCCTAAAGTGTTGCAACTTTGCAGATCTCCATCACCTGAACAGAATTCCAAAAGTGCAATAGCTCTGAGCACTGAAAAATTCAGGATTTCAATACCTCGAAGTAACAGCTACACTCACCTGCGTATCTTACTGAGGTGACAGCTTAGAGAACAAAGAGAGAAGTTTATTGAGCCTGTGCCATCATCAAGCCTGATGACACAGATTATCCATTTACTGGTCTAGAGGTAAATGGATGAGAAGAGCTACCATGGACTAATGTCAGATCAGAAGATTCCTTCAAAAGCCTTACAAGAAACTGTGATTCAAAACACAACTATTCGTTTCCCTGTTTATTGTGCCTGTCCCTGCAGCAGATGACAACCTTGACTCAGTGCGAGCAGCACTTAATCAAGCAAGAATTCTCATGGCTGGCAGGAGTTACTTGCCCAAGTAGCTGTGCTCAACCACAAAGGCAGTAAAATATTGGGTCTTTATTTTCAGACATTCCATTGGTCTTCTTGTGACCATTTCTCACAACATAAATAATGCAATTTATGAAAATTTCATCAGGCAAAATAACAAGGAAACAGTAAATTCATCTTCCTTAATCCAAGAAAGCACATTTAAGCCAAGCCTGGAAGATAATAAATATCCAGCTACATGCAAAGTTCAGCATGAAGGTGGGATACAGCACTTTCAAGTTGAGAAAGATGGATTAAAAAGACCATTCTTTAGAGACCACGTATGAAATGCAAGAAAAGGTGAACCATAGCTTGCAAAATGACAAGGAGATTGTAGAGGTATTCGACAGGTCTGAGAATTAACTGGAAACACTGAAATCTTCTTTTTTTTTTCTTTTCCCCTCCTGGGTAGATCCACTGTTTTCCCTCCTCAAAAGGACCATTATTTTAGGTAGTATGTTTTTCACTGCAACACTTTTTTTCAGAAATATTTAGCATCCTACAAGTATGGAAAACACTCTGCATCCTCTTCACTCCAAGAATAAGGCAGATGTTTCATTCACTGGGGGCAGTTGCATAGCTCATGATGAGAAAAAGACTTGAGAAAGGTAAATGCAAATTCTGTTGCTATGTTGCTGAGCTTAGGCACAAACCTTTGGTGAGCCTGTTTGACTCATGAAGAGGCTATGCAACTATTCTCACTCAGTCATGCAGTCACAGGCACTTAATAATTTGTAATATCGACTATGAAACTAGAAAAGTAACGGTCCTTTATGAGACACATGAACACCTGTTTGCTGAAGAAGTACATGCTTCCGTGAACCAACCAAGAAACAAAAATTCAAGCGACACTTGCATGCTTCTCTTCCACCAAAAGTGAGGAGATCAGTTTATCCACTTATCCCTTTCAAATGCGTCAAGTTTTAACAGCCCTCCTCCTTCTGGAGGCATTTTTCTATATATACAAACCAAATGTTCCTACAGTATAGAATACAGAAATAATATGTTGCCACAGGCTTTTAAGGTTTAGCTTTTAAACTTAACCAATTAAAGTCTGGTGCAAACTTGTAACGACGCATCTTCACAAAAACGGATTCCCGACACCATTGTTTTCTTATCCACATCTCAACATTTCATCTGAGGTACAACAAACTCAAGCACCAGCTAAGAAAGAATAACCATTATAGGACACACGAGAGCAATTTTACTAAGCTCTCATTATGGGAAAAACAACATTTATAGTAGCAAGAGCTCATAAACATACTAAAGCTACACTTCCAATTCTAATAACAACAGAATATAATATGTTCTTTTTAAATATTAAAGTCAGCACTTTGTTTTTATTAAAGGCAGAGTAAAATACAGCAAGAAACCAGCAAATCTAATTGTAAGAACTGAAATGCAAACACTGAATTAAAGATCAGCTCGGGAAATACCACCCTGGTATAAATACCACCATTTTAATTCATGCCTTGTTTGTTCAATGCAGGAGAAGAATTCAAAAACAAACAAAAAACCAAGTAATTTGCCTGCTCACCTGGACACGTTTTCTGGAATGTACTCTAGAACTGGATACCCATCACTTCTTCTGGATGCCAACTCTGAATGCGACTTCCAGGTCTCCACTAGCGTGCTGACAGGAGGGAACGAGCTCAAGTGCTGAAACGCCTGCTCTCGAGCAACCGGCCGTGACAACGATATCGTGCCTTGGGCACCGATCCTGTAGTGAAATGACTGTCCACCTGAATTTACACCCACAATGGCAGAGGATGGTATACTGTTTTCTTGGTAATAGCTGCCGTCCTCAGGCTCCTGCTTAATTCCAACTCGTAGGCCTGTATTTGGAAAACCGCTACCTTCACAACTTCCATCGAATGAAGAAACAGGTGGTCCTAAAATCCCAGAAAGAGAGTAATAGTCTTTGTCATCCATAAAAGAAAAATACGAGCCATCTGTAAATGGGAAAGGATTTACTGTTTGATTCCCTTTAAAAGGGGCACCAGAACAAGGATGCTTGGCTGACTCTTGCTTCACTGGTACTGAAAAGGAGGGGTCAGAGTTTATTTTGCTGTTGTCGCCAATGCATGCGCTACCAAACGAACCATCTGGCTCAGGTTTTATGAACTGAACAAGGTTCATCTGACTGTTGTTGGAGATGGCATGGTCCATTTCCTCCATCTTAGGAAATGTGAGTTCTTGAGCACCCTTGTCCTTTGTTTCTGGACTGGGCACGGTATCTTGGCTTCTGCTAGGTCCTGCCGGCGTGCCGGAAGCTGGGAATCCTAGGGAGTTGTTTACGGGGCTACAGATGGATGATCCCACAGTGCTAACCGCTGGACTAGAACGAGTGGACCTATTATTGGCATTGGAAGGGCTGGCAATGGAGCTCCTCGAGTTCAGGTTCGCAGGACTGGACACAGAAGATCGCATAGTGATATTATTCGGACTTGACACGGGAGATTTAACGCTGCAATGACTGGGAGGACTAGAAATTGGCGATTTCATGCTACTTATAGGGCTAGAAAGCGGAGATCCGACATTGCTAAAGTGCGCAGGACTGTGCAACATAGACCCCCTGTTTTCAACGTTTGGCGAGCGCGACAACGGGGTTCCCTGGCTGATGGGGCTGTGCACGGCAAAGTTCCCAAAGTTAGCAGTAGTTGAGGACACAGAGTTGACTCCTGCCGGACTACACACCGAGGAAGCCATGTTCTGAGGGCTGCAGCCCGAAGGGCTTTTCTCTTGACACATGATAGGGCTTTTGACAATAGCGTGCATGGCACCACCATTCACAGCGCTCCCAGAGTCTGACATCAAAGACCTCAAGGGCCTGCTGGCACTGTGAAGGGGAGAAGAGCAATGGCCATTCTCCTTGTAGAGCTTCACTAGCTGCTCCACGTTCTGGTAGATCTTTCCTGGGCTCCCCTGGTTCTGCTGATCGTAGGGGTAATCAGCGTCTCGTATCGAATCCATGTACAAACCCATGGATTCGGCCACTGTTGCCGACAGTTCCTTCGACTCCGATTCAGTTTTGATGTCAGAGGGCAAAAGACCAGACTGACTGCTGTCTTGCTGAAGGCAGGAGAGTAGCTCAGGTTTTTCTTTGTTGTTTCCTTGAGCATTGCTGCTCGCAAAAGTGCCGGCAGAGCAGCTTACATTTACAATCTCCATATAGTTACTGTCATCAGTCTGCTCTCCAGTACCTATGGAAGAATACTCCACAGACTGAGAAACTTGACCCCACCGTCTCTCCATATCTAAGCCTTCTGGGTAGCTGTGGTATCCTTTTGTCTCCATAACTAGCAAAGACATATACAAAAAAAGTAAAATTAATAAACGACAGGACAGTGTGACTTCCAAAAGAAATTTCCCGATTTCCTAAGGAAACAAGGCGCATCTGCTCACTCCGTCTACCCTCCTCTCCGTCTGCCTGCCAGTTGTATTTCCCTGCCCCATCCATCATCTCTCAACCATTTGTCCAATTTCAACTAAACGGGGGAAAAGGTCTCACGAACACAACAGCCCTACGGGTTCCAAGAGAAAACAGCTTAGCAGTTAGAAAAGACCCAAATTATTGCTCCCCACCCTGCTTCAAAAGGAACAGCTCATCAGTGCCGGCACAGCAACCACCCACCCTCACTGGCCACAGCCCAGTGGTTGGTGCCAGCAGCAGCAGCGTGGGCTGCCCCTCATTTAGGGACCCAGGGGAGGAAAAAAAAAGAGAAGGTGGTAGCAAGGAAGGCGGGGAACCAGAGAGGTCCTGAAAGGAGGACACAGTGGTGGTAGGTAGGACATAAATCCTGTGGAAATTGCTCATTACATCCCTGCTCCTCCAAGAACAGCTCTGCTCCTCCAAAGACCTTCCACTGCTATGCTACAGGGACAGCAAAGCTAGGGAGGCTGGAGTGCTAACAGGGTTTCTTCATCCAGTGTATCACAGGATGCTTTAGAGGAAAGCAGCAGTTCTGAGGGGCCAGAGCTAACTTGCCCCTTCACAGCTACAGAAACTGCTGGCACAGCCACCTGAGGAGAGACGAAGGATGGGCTGAGCAGGGAGAGAAGCACTGCAGAATTGTTGAATGGGAAACATTCCTGCCACAGAGGAAGGGGATCAGACTAGGCAGGGATGAGTAGCTATTAAATGGATCTGTAATTCTGCAAACCTCCATAGGAGCCAGCCAGAGGAATACATAAAGAAAAGTAAACCTCGTTCTAAAATAGACCTTATAAAACCCCTCCCATCCCACATGCCACTCTCTCGAGGCAGGGAATGCATGACCTAGTCTCCATTATTCTGCAAATCATATATAAGTAAAAACAATTCTTAATTTTTTTAAGGAACTGGCTTATAGTATCATTAGAACTTTAGAAACTCAAGTGCCAATAGTTTCAATAAGAAAATTATGCAAATATTTTTCCTTTCAGAAGGTATTAATTTCCCAATATTAAATTTAGTGTTTAATCCCTTTACTTAACACTACTTTAAAATGCTATTTTAAGCAAAATTATGAAAACAAAAAAAAGTTTAAAATTAATTATAAATAATTCTTTGCCCTTACTGAGAACTGTAGCCTTATGCCTTCACTCCCTTCAAGCATATATTTCATTAGAATATCATCATGTGTATCAAATCACATTCCTATGGCCTAAAATTTTCAGACAGAAGTGCCTACTTTCACATAAAGTCACTCCCAGATAATCACCTACCCCTGATTTAAGCGCTGAGCAAGCCTAATTCCTAGAAAAATCAATTGCAGCTGGGAGTGACCAGCATTTCTGAAAACCAGAAAACTTACTTAAGACTTCAAATAAGGATGTAAGTGAATTTTAACCCTCAGAACCACCTGCAGAACCACTGTGTACCAGGAAATCTCAGTTATAGGCCTAACAGTACAACGGTGCACCGCCTTTGAAGCAGTCTCTCCCACAGCAGTAAATTTCAAACTTCATACATAATCCACAGGAGAGCATGCTTTAAAACTTCAGCAAATAAAAATCTGGGTTCCACAAAGAGAAAAAAAATAAATTAAAATGGCCTGGTCCTGTACTTCTAGAGAGAGAGGGACTGTCTGGTAAAGATACCCGAGAGGATCAAAAAACAGTAGCGAGATTATTTGTGTCCCAATAAAAGTTCGGTTTAAAATGACAGATATAAATCAGTAAAAATGCAGCGGCAAAGAGATCTTTTGGGAGTGCTGGTTTATGCTACCTCCAAGCGCCCCAGTGGATACTGGAACTGAATAATCATCTCATGGGTTGCTGATAGTGTGTAAGGGTTTGGATCTGTTCTTCTGAGTAGAACTTATTACGACTCTACTAGCATGTTTATCCACGGGATCCACACCTCACCTACTGCACAGACATGCCTTTTTATTAACTTTCACAAAGTAAATTTCACTGTGGGCTAAAACATCCATGGACCACAAGAGAAGCTGAGTTGTGGCATATATAGGAACTGAGCCCATCTACATCTTCTGTTTTGCAGACGGAAGCTTATATGACGAGCGCAGCACTTACTCCAGATACATTCCCCCCCCCTCCGAAGTACTCGGACACTGCGAGTTACGTATTTCACCCCCAAACAAACACATCAACAAACAAAGCCCTCTGCAGTAGGAGTCTCCGATCAATCAGGCATGAAACCAGTTTCGCAGCAACAGTCAAATAAAAAATCAAATGGTACCTGGTATCCCTGCAACCAAAAGGTCACCTAGTTACGGGAAAAGCTGAGGGAAATCCAGTTTCATAAAAACTCAATCAATGGCTCAAGCGACCACCCACTGCTCATTTCTCGGTGTTCGTAAACGAAATCTTCTTTAAGTTTCACTGCTTCGCTGACAGAAAACTGCCCAGGGGATGAGAGTTTCACCGCCAGAAATGGGCTGAGGTTCCCCCGCTCTCTCCAGGACAGCGGAGCACGGCGGCAGCACGGGCAGG
>NW_010391300.1:470-2011 GCF_000710305.1 Buceros rhinoceros silvestris | reverse complement strand
CTTTGATGAATTCCCTTCTGGGCTGCCCATGATGTGAAGGTGGGTGATGTACAATGTCTGTGATACCGACAGCTTCTCTTTGCTTACTGACTTTGTGCCAGCGTGGCCTTGCAGCTGGGCTGCTGAGTATCCTGGAATCCACGTTATTTCTTCAGACAGAATCACCGTAAGATGGCTGGTTGTTCCTTCCACTGTGGGTTTTGAAGGCCATTTTGATACTAATTAGATTTGGTGTAGAAGTTTTTCTGATGTTTATGTCTTGTTTATTCTGCCTCCAGACCACTGCCTGTACCAAAACTGCCTCCTGGGGACAAATCTGAAAGCGATGAAGACACTGAATACATGTCACCATCCTCTCTGCCTGTGGTGCCTCCAGGTCCTGCTGTACAAAAACCAGAGATCAAAATGCCTTTGGAAATGACACAGAGTTTACGGTGAGGTTCTGTTTGCACGTGCTGTGCTTCCTCCTCACAGCTCTGGGAGAGCATGTTTGTGTACAAGGGTAGAGATTGTTCTTGCTCGGTTTGCTGAATTCCCTAGTGACAGTCACCAGATCTAGACTAGCAGAGCTGATCGTAAGTGAATGTCACTATTGCTTTTGCAGAATCCTTGTAGGGTATTAACGGAGTCAGGTAACCACTCCCACCCTTTCTGCCGGTAACCTTTTCAGAGCAGCAGCAACTGGACTTCCCAGTTCTATTCAAAAGTTGTGTTCTGGTGGTATCAGTGAAACTCCTGTAAGCTGATGCGCTGTATTGCAGTACACGTTACTGGAGCATGTTCTGGGACAAATATTCTTTCACAGAACAGTGGTGATTTCGCTTCGAAGCAGGGATCTGTGCAGAATCTCAGTCACCAAGGCTGGGTGGTGATGTTTACCGCTGTCGCTTGTCTGAAGGGAAGAATGTGTTCTCTTCCTCAGCATTTGAGACTGCGACCAGCAGAGGGATGGCTGTACGTACGAAGCGATGTACAACATTCACTCCCAAGCAGCATCCTCTACTTCTGAGACTGTCAACACTTTTGGTGAGTAGGTTTGCTAAAAAAAAAAACAACTGAGAAACTGGTGTACAGTGAATTGGTCTCGGTTCCTGTTGGAACAGCATTTTAGACTAAATTAAATGTTACTTTCTTTTGCTGTTAAAATAGCTGGGATGTACGTAGAAACATCTGGGTCTGTGTACTGCAGACTGTGTGCAGTTGTTATTGAGAAGCCTGGGTGGAATACACTGTAAGAACACTCAACAGTTGTTTAAGATATTGCTGTTTTGAAAATTTTTCATTTTCCTGGGCCACAGGTGTCAGCCCTCATCTATCACAAGTATTTTTAATCTAATACGACCTTCTGGAAAGAGCTTCAGTTGAATGTGGGGTTTGGGCAGCAAAACCTTAGTTCTGTGTCCTGTCAATGTTTGCGGACTCCAGGACAACAGAGTCTGTCTTGAGAGACAGAGGCTCTGTCCAGTGCCAGAGCTCTGTCCAGTGCCAGAGCTCAGAGTGTGCTTCTTATTCTAGACGAAGGGGATCTGGCAGCAGCCGCC
>NW_010391300.1:0-277 GCF_000710305.1 Buceros rhinoceros silvestris | reverse complement strand
CCTGCCAGTAATGGCCCTGAAGAGTCAGAAAACGAAGATGATGGCTACGATATACCCAAACCTCCACTACCAGTTACCCTTGCTCGTCGCACACTGTCTGATATCTCCAACGCCACGCCTGCCTTCAGCCGAATGTCTCTGGAAAATGACCCTGTGACAGGTTAGAGAACACCTGTACTCTTCCTGTTGTAGTGGGTGCTATGCTTGTTTGAAACTTCTGTCACTCACTGTCACATGAGGTTTTGTACATAAGCTGTAAAATCAGGTTTACAAGGCA
>NW_010391299.1:1961-19796 GCF_000710305.1 Buceros rhinoceros silvestris | reverse complement strand
TTTTTTTTAATTCTGAAGAAAAATATTTTTACTAGTATTTATTTTATATATGTCATATGTATTATGTATAATTTATGTGTATGTAATGTATGTGTACACAGGTATAGTGTATATCTTACATATATGCCATGGATATGTCTTGTAGGTTATAACATGTATGTGTATGTACACATAATTATTCTCTCTGTGTTTATGTTTAAATATCAGAATCCTGCAGATTAAAAAATTTAATTCTTTTTTTGTAATTTCAAAAATAGTAATACAATTAGCAAAATTGAAGTCACTGTTGTGCATTTCGGTTGGTACTCCCTTGAAAGAAAGTTTATTTCTGGTAAATCTGTGTTACCTGTGGCACTTTGGATTGAAATGAAAGTGTCTTCCCAGTGTTTTCAGAAAATTATTATCGCAGCAATTTCTGAAGTAACATTATATCCACACAGGATTGGAGACACAGATATTGTCTTGAATATCAAATATACATGTATTTTTAAAATCATAATCTAGGTTTTCCTGTGGCATGCTCTGATAATGGCCTTTGGGCCTCAAACAATTTACACATAGCTGAACCTCTTCAAATTCTCAGTTCACATCAAGCAATTAAAAGAAATTATTAATGAAGGAAATCTGATGAGGTTGGTTGGTTGGTTTTGTTTTTTTTTTCAAAATATAGCCATTCAGCAACTGGCAGCAAAAGCAGTCAGCCTGAACAGAACTTCAAAATCAGGATGCCTACAACACAAAAAAACCCCAGCTGAACTTCACAGTATAATTTCCTTTAACTTCATTTCTTATTTGGACTCAGTAATTCAGAATAATTAAAATTTAGATTACAGTCACTAAATCTCTGTCCTTCATAAGAAAATCAAGGAAAAGCTCTGAGATTTTCAAGAAATAAAGGCAGGGAATCAGATAACAGGAGATACATACAGTGACAAAAAATTAACCGAGTCAGATTTGCAAGACAACGGCCAGGGAGAGAGACTGTGAGCTACAAGGCAGTTTTGGAACACATGCATTTTACTGAGCCATTAATATGATCTACGTTCTCCTATTTTTGCCACTTCAGCCACATTTGTCACCATTAACATCACTTCATCACTTTGCACAGAGAATATGGCTGCAGGAGGTGAGAATCAGAATAGAAAGTCTTTAATGTTAATTGGTGAAAAATTAAGTATGTAAATCACCATGACTTCTGTTCCTTCAAGGATAAAGCAGAACATAAGTTGCTTGTTTTCCAATTTTGTATGCCGGTACGCCGGTATTTTGCTTCTTTTAATTTATTACTTGTTTCTTGATTATGTACCTTTGAGAAAGGCTGTGAATGTGTGTGAAACAAATGGATTATCTTGGAAAGAAAGATTCATTCTGTTTGGAGAAGGGGAAAAAAGAAAGATCAAAACAAGAAATCTGAATTGAGCTAGCTCTGCATTAATTTGACATTCCAGTATAGGTATCTGAGTATCACGAGCAGTCTAAACCCACTGCTCAAGCATATCAAGCCCACACTTGCCACTCTCCCTTCCTGTCTGTTTGGTTTTTACATGGATGATAAAATTACTGCAGTCATGACTGTGCCACTTCCAGAGACTTAGGTCTGGGATTTTCCTTCAGTTTGTCCCCAGTTTCCCTGTGGCATTCTTAGACTTATCCAAAAGCTGGGAGTTAGGAACCTGACTCTTAAATTTTTTAGACAGCTTTCCTTTCCTCTTCTCCTCCCCCAGTCTTACCACGCCCACACACAAACACGCTCATACACATAGTAGGAATCATCCCTCTATAACGGGATGAGCTTCTAGCTCCCATATGTAAAATTGGTGGTTTGGTACTTGCTTTCCTAGATTGTCTTAGAGGTGTAACTCTCTTCCTTTTTCAATTTCTTCACCCCTTTCCTATCTTTCAGTTGAGACTTCTGAGCATCCTATGGCAGACTTCTCCAGATATTTCTCTTGTTGAGAGTAGGACTGGTTATTGAATAATACTCTGTGCTCACAAGCAAATACTTCCCAAGAAGCCTGCAAGTGCCTAATGCACATTGCAGCAGTATTACCAGTGCAACGTGTAAAAGCCAGTCAGCTCGGAAGTTTCAGGTCAGCTTAAACTGGAGACTGCAAAGGCAGTTCTGCTAAGAAACTACTAAGTCTGCAAAACTTTCAAGTTTTACTGTCAATGTTCAGTTTCTTGAGCCCACCCACATGACACCAGTGGTTTCAAAATGAAGCCATTAACAGAATTACAAGTAATTTAGAAGTCAAAGAAGTTACCTTGAACAAGACAACCTTATTTTGTGGTACTTCAGGATTTAATCAACAAGATTTTCTGACTCAGTAAGATCAGCGGAAAATAAACCCATCAGGGTTAGCCTCTGTGAGAAAACTATTAGCCTTTGTTTAAATGCACACTGATTTAGGGCTCAGAGTGGTTACAGGAGTTACAGGTGATTGCTGTGAGCATGAGGGTGGAAGTTTCACTGCCATTCTTTACATTTAGAACAAGTAATTTCTGTTGTAAGTTCATTGAGCTCTAATTGTGGGAGCAGTTACTAGGTCTTCAGTAACGTGGAAACAAATGAAAATGGTTTATGAAAAAATAAATTTTGTTTATTTGGAAGCAGAAGGAAAATGTCAAGGAACCAAATTATTATTGTTTTTATTGTTATTATACTTGTTTTGACATTTCTGTTTGGGGTGATGTAATTTTTTCATGATTTATGATTAACTGAGCACAAATATTTGAGTCATAAGCAGCTAAAATTCAGTATTTCTCTGGGCATGATACACGTGTGCAATCCAGTGCAAACATTGGTACAGTAAACCAGAATGTTCAGCCTTTCTCATTTCTTTGGGTTTATTATGAATGTGTGTCAACATTTTCCTTCTATTAATCCCTATCATTGTTATTTTCAGTTTGTGCTTTCATGAGTGCTAGGAAAAAGAAAGTGTCAAGCGGGGTTTTTCTTCTTAAATAGAAACTTTTACTGCCCTAATTAGTTAAGTTGCTAAATTAGTGTTAAATAAACTTACATCATTATTTTTCAGGATAAGCAAATTTGTCAAAGAATATCAGTTATGTTTGGAATGCTTGTCTGGAAGAACATCAAATGTCTTAGAAAAAGTATGCCTACTGTCATTCCAGTGAAAAACATCCTATGAGGAAATAGCCTGTAAAGACAAAAGGACCTGATAAAATTTTAGAAACATAGTACTCTGCTCACCAGTGCAAGAAAGAGAGCATTTCACTGACAGAGGTTATCTTGAAGTGTCTATTCCAGTTGAAATCAGAGCTGTGAATTGCTCCACTGGACAATTCTTTATGGCTACTGTGAATTCTATATGCAATGACAGAAGTAATTTGTTAAGCATTTCCCAATGACCTTGGCTCAAACAATCCAGAGTTCTTAAGGATGAAAGTTTAAATTTACTGAAAGAAGTCCTTGTCACCAAAACTAAAAGGATCATTCCATTTGAACAGCATCATAGGTGCTATTAGCCAAATTTGCTGTTTAGGAGGGGTTTTTTCTGTTAACAGTGCAGGCTGGTGAATTAAAGGTTATTTTTTATCACCACCAGTTTTTAATTACTTTTCTTACTCTTCAGGATGCCGTGTGTGAATTTAGTTGATTATTGTTGTCCGTTTTTTCCACTGAAATGGCATTGCTGTTGATTCCAGGGAGATTTTGGATGTGATTAATACTTTCCCAAAAGAGATTAATTCAAAGTACTGGTGTTTCTGGGGTAATTCTGCTATATCCATGAATCAGAAGTCCTATTTACAGATATGAAAAGAAAATTTCTTCTTGGAGCATGGCAGGATGAAGAAAACAAGAAGATTGTGCAACGAAGCATTACTGCAGCCAGGTATTATCACTGCAGAGTGAGGAGAAAATCAGAAATATTCAGATTCCTTTTGAAACATTTAGCCTCTCAACAGCTCACAATCAAACTTTTCTCGGAAAACTACTTCTAACTTTAGGTGAGATAGAAAGAACAGAAGATCTTCATGCAATAATTTCAGTTCTGGTTGAAATAAAGTTCAAAGTGTTTGTTTTTCATGACTTAAAAATAAAAAAATCCACTCCAGTGTTTGAGTCTAAACTTTCCCCCCTTATTCTTTCAGTATCGGGATGACTTTGTCTGTAAACCTTTACACATTAAGGCTTACAAACAGAACTGGTGCTACAGCACTTGAGATTATATGAGCCGCTGCCTGTTCAGAATGCAGATAACCAAAAGGAATTTTAACCTCCCCCACTGACTTTTAAGGGATGATTAACTCAGGTTATTTACGAGTGGAATGTTTTTTTCTACATTTCTGGATATTCAAAGACAATGTGTACGTGTGAAGTAATTTTTTACCTATATCCACTTGAAAATGGATGCATTTAGATGAACAGTTCAGAAGTTTCCTTTTATCTTTTGCACTACTGTTTTGTCCCAAGAGCGGGTTATGTACTGGTTTCTTAACATGCTACTAACAGGAGAGACTTTTTTTTTTTCCCCAACTAATTCAACAGTATGGGCTTTTCAGATTGTGATTCAATAAAGCTCTAAAAATATTCCTGAACAGATTTCACTATAATCGTGTACATGCTCAGTTATGCCTGTTAGTCCCAGTCATCTGCTAGATATGAATGAATATATTTTAATATAAAAAATACCTTCAAAGCTAGAAGAACATTATAGGATTTATTTTGGAAAACAACATTTACTCTGACAGCTATTTCCTAAACAGCAGTGATAAAAAATAATTTACAATTAGAATGCTGAGCCCTTTTATTTGGCATTGTTGCTCTGACACACAGAAAGGCCCCTGAGATTATCTACTGTAAAATGTCATTGTGTTTCTTGCTGCTTCTTCCACTCCTTAAATAAATGGCTTTAGAGACATAGGAGTTGACCAGATTTTCTTTTTTCGAGGTACCTAGAAAACTTCATGTAGTAATGTTCCGTTAATTTGGTAGCTTGTCATTAGACATTCCCTTGTAAGAACTTGTTCTTTAAGATTCTGAAATGTACATTTTTGGAATAACAGCTCAAACCCATGGATTCTGACCATGAGCCAAATCACCATAACTGTATTATCTCTTTATAGCATGAGTCACCAAAGCATGTGCCATTCACGTGAAGTCCAAATTATTCTGTCAGGTGTTCAAATCTGAAATATCTGAACTTCAGTTTGCTTAATTTTTGTAGTTATTGAGTTATTTATCATAAATTATTAACACGGTAATATTGCAATGAAAATTCAAACAATGGGCATACCAGGGAAGATAAAGAGTATCGGGCTTTGAGAACTGGCAATGAGAATGGAAATCCTTTCTTTCCTAAAACACTGATGCGAATTATGTGCAACAAAGTCAAGAAAATGTCTTGGATGTGAAAAGTTCCTGAATCTGTGGAAAGCCTCATCGTCTTCAAAGCAATCCTGTCTGACCATAGGACAAACTGTGCATTTTGTGGTCAAGATCATCCCTGGGATTAAAGGGAGAAGGGAAAGATTTTTTGAGTCCTCCACTGAATGCTCCTCAGTTGAACCTAGGGATACAGCACAACAGTGTTTGTAACAGCATGATATAATAATATATTAAGTAGCTCAGAATATGCTACTATTAATATTTATTATTTCAAATAAATGTGGGGCTTTTTCTGCTGTATAAAGTGATTCTGCAGTATAAGCAGATTCTTCTTGCAAATATTTGGTTCTTTCTAGAAAAAAAATGCAGCAATCTCCTAGGGTTTTCTTTGGATTTAAAGAAAGCACTAAGGTTTCCTTTGAAGGAGGATTCCTGGAGACTGCATGGTATCTAATGAATTTCAGAGTGCAGGTTTTAAACTGACAGAGGCAATCTTGTTAGAAGGGGAGCTTTTAACTCATATAGATCATAGTCCAATAGATTAATAATTAAAGGTTTTTACTTTAGATTTTTCATATATTACAACCATAGTTAGTATGGCAGGTTTAGGTACCCAGTCAATATCAACAGAGTATTTAATTCATTTCCATCTGTGTTTCAGTTCTATATTTTAGTTCTATTAGTATATTTTCATATTCTGAAGGTAATTGTGTTAGGGATCCCTATAAGACGTTTTTAGCTATGAGTGAAAAATACCATTGTATTTTGCCTGATGACTATTTATATCACCAGTGTCCAAAAAGTGTAATATTATATATAATTTTCTGAAATTAATAAATTAATAAATGGCATTCAATTTTCTTCAGAACTTAAAAAATTTTTTTTAAAATGCATATTCAAACAGAAGGCTTCACTAGAACTTCTAACTTCATTAGACCTTCTAACTTCCTCCTTCCAACTGTTCCTTCATTCTTTCAGAGCAGACATGTCTAAACACTGTTTAAATACTCAAGGAGATACACAAGTCAGAAGAAAAACTATCCTTTCACTAATTATAAATTTCAGTGATATGAAGATCTCAGTGGCCTACAGTTCCGTATGAAGTCTCTGATTATTTCAAGTAATAAGCTAATTAATACACTCAGATTATTCATGAATAATGTACAAGAAGAAAAATAGAATGCATTAGTATCTTTGAAGAGCTTGTTTGCTCTAGTCAAAGAACTTTTTTAAAGATCAGTTACTGTACATCAATAATTTTTAGATCAAATACCACCATCAACTACTTGAAGGTCTCCAGTAACAGCCAGAGCTAGTAAATTACAACAGTGAACAGCCTGATCAAGAGATGTTCGATGGAAATCCAACATGTTCTTGATGTTGTTCAACACTGAATTAAAGAAGAACACTAATTGAATTTAAGGTTGGACTCCAGCACTGGTACACACTCAGGAGATTTTTTTATACTGTGCTTTTTGTGTTGTCCTTCTCAGAGTCTTAGGTGGCTTTCGATGATCACGAACAGCTCAGTGCAGAGTTGTTCTTGCATCCTACCAGTACTAAGTGAGCCTCTCGTATACCTTATCTCAGGAAAGAGCAATCTGAAAAACACATTGTGATTTCTTATTTTAGCATAATGCAGAACATATGCCCCCTTTGTCATTTCTAGTTTCCTTTATTGACAGTTTTAATTTCAGTGCATTTCCTGCCAAAATGAAAGTCATATTTTATATTCATTACATGCTAGAGCTATGACAATTTAGAGGCACAAAAGAAACATATGGTAAATAAAGAAGAGATCAACTAAGAAACATATTACTCCTACATGGCAAGAAAGTAACACGCACAGAAGTTGCTCAATCAGAACACAGATTTTCTACCTGAAAAGAATAGAAAATAGTCCTGCTCACAGGTATCAACATTTGTTACACAACCAAGAGTTTATTTTTCCTTTGTGATCAGGCTTGATTTTCTCCAACTTTTCCTTGGAGAGCTAACAAAAAAAAAATGGTTTTCTCTTTTTCACTCCTGTAACTTTTGTGGCTCTTGAATACTTCTGGGAAGAAAGTGTTTTGAGTTCCTGTACCTGGTTCATCCTGAAGTTCTGTGGAAGTTCTGCTATTTTCCGATACTTTTACAGAAGTCTAACAAAGATGCAGCTATGAACTATGTCACCACAAGCACCAATCCCCTTTAATTTTTAATTTAACTCTTTCTGAATTCTGTATCAGTTCAAAGAAATGTCCAGTGTTGAATTTTTTCTAAAATTCTTTCTTGATCCAGTGAAATTACAGGTATGTGATATTCCTTATCATATACGTCCTCTCGTCACTAGAACTGCAACAGCTTTTGCTGAATCAGCACCTTCTTCTCACTGGTAGAGATTGAAAATGCAGAATACTTCATGCAGGGAGTGACTTCAGGGGGTCATATAATCCAATCCTCTGTTCATGAAAGTCATAGAGCAAGGTCCCAAACCAAAATTCCTGTATTCTAAGGACTGTTTGAACTAAATCCTTTGTTGAGGTTTCAATGTTGTTCTTGGCATTTCAAGATTTCCACACCCATTTCAGGAAAATTCACAAATTAAGTTGTTTACTTTCTTTTCTTTGGTATCTTCTGAACTATTTTCATATTTAATGTCACCTTTTTGAAGTGTAGAATCAGCTGGTTATTTCTTTATGAAAAAAACCAAAGGATATTCACAAATTCCTGTCTTTAGGGAAGTTTCTCAGGTATCTAGGTTCTTGTTTGGTGAAATCTGATGCTTATTCACTAGATGGAAAATATGAATATTATTATACATCTCCATTTCTGTGCCCATTGTTCTCCATTGTTTGAAAATTCTCCTAATGGCTCATTTTCAAAGATTCATTAATATTTTCTTTGAATAATGGGAAAGCTTATTTCAAAGTATGAAATGCTTTTTAATTCCTACAGATAATATGCAAAACATACTCAGAAAAAAATGGAAACTATCTACATTAAAAATAAATGAGATTAGTATAACACAGAAAATAATTTCTTTCTCTGCTGCTCACATATCTGCACACTTACCCTCCTAAAGCACGGACAAAAATTTCAGAGCCTAGTGAAAACTGAAAATAAGAAGATGTGTATAAGTAATGTTTCTCTGTGGAGGATCTCTGTAAAGGCTGAGATAAGCATTTAATGGATCTGTGTAGATCCACAGGGTTTTGCAAAATGAAAGCAAGAAAAAAAGAGATGATGGGAAGTATTTTTAGTATTAAATGACAGGATAGGTAAAGAGAGGTTGTGCAAATGGAGTCTTGAGCTACGAGAATATTAGTGCACTGAACAGAGGCCCTGTGTGTCACTAGGCTCCCCACGAGTTTACCCACACTGCAGCTCTCTGCAAAGCGCGTTATTTTGTAGCGAGGACATCTGACAGCAGCAGGCTTTGTCTCAGAGCTCAGTAAGGTACTGACACAGCAGTGACGCTGCAAGCTTTGCACTGCTACTCCTCCCTTGGGTAACCAGAAGCAGTTCCAGACATGTTTTGCAAACAGACAGTACTCATCAACAGTTATTTCCACTTTTGTCTGAGCCTTCTGTAAGCCCTGTCTCACTTTACTGAAATAATGACCCTTAAACATATGACTTCTTAAACATAAGTCACTTTCTTTTTAACTTTTCCTGTTTCATGTGTACAATGCCAACACAGTACAAAATGTCTTTCCTTAATGCATATATAAGTTCAGAACAATATGTATACATTCTTATTGAACCCTAGAAAGATGGAGCAACTAATCTTGAAAACCATTTCCAGGCACGTAAAGGCCAAGAAAGTCATCAAGAGCAGTCAGCACGAACTTACCAAAAGGAAGTTATGCTTTACCACCTTGATAAAAGGTGGTAATGATATGATAAAATGACTGGCTTGGTAGAAAAGCAGTGGATATATTGTCTACCTAGACTTCAGTAAGGCTTTCAATGCTATCTGCCATAATATCGTCATTAAGAAACTGATGAAGCATAGGCTGGATGAATAGAGTGAGGTGGATTGAAGACTGGCTGCGTTGCTGGGCCCAGAGGGTAGTAAATCGGTGGAACAAGATCTAGTTGGAGACCAGTAACTAGCAGTGTTACCCAGGGGTCAACACTGGGTCCAGTCCTGCTCAACATCTTCATTAATTATATGGATGATGGGGCAGAGTATGTCTTCAGCAAGTTTGCAGATAACACTGCTTCACTACCTTACAAGAATTTTTATTAAAGAGCATGCATGGAGACAATTTCTCGTGATCCAAATATTAGCTTCAGCACTGTGCACAGTTCCAGATTATTTCATTTCCCTGCAGTGATAAGTAGTACAAGTTATGAGGTAAACTTCATCTTATGTTGAGTAAACAATTCTTGGAGCAAACATCTGTTCATGCAATCATAAGTAAATGAGGTAGATGTTTGAAACCAAGCCTTTTTTCTTTCTGCCCTTCACCCCCACTACCCAATTCCAGAGATGACAGCAATTAGCAGTTAAGACCTACTTTATGCTTTTCCATTCCACTAAACAACAATATTTTTGAGTATACTACAGAGAAGCAGTGATTTAGACATCAAGTGACAGATCAGCTGGTAACTGTTTTTTACTCTACCACATGACTTAGTGTAAAGAAACAAGATTATTTTCTCCTATCAACTCATCATCATGGCTTGGCTTCCCGGACGAAGATTTGGGAAGGGCTTTACCCACGCTTACTTCAAGCGTGCTGATGGCTGAAAAGGCCAATGCGGGATAGGCAAGTCAGGTTGCAAAAAGCACATCGGAAGGTCCCTTTGGGTGGTACAGTCGAGGCACGGTTCTTTCTGCGCTGTCTTTTCTCCTCGAGACTGATTCTACGTGTGCTCTCAAAGGAGGCAGCAGCGTTACGTATGGTGTGTCTCCAAATCTCCCGTTTGGAGGCCAGGGTGGACCAATGATGGTGGTCAATATGGCCTAGGCTGAGGTATTGTTTCAGGGAGTCCTTATGAACTACTGTCCTGAAAAATCCAGTAGTGCTCCAGTGGATGCAAAATTTAAACTTTTCAAAGGTGTTGAAAGGATTGTTAGTGAGCCAACAGCAGGGAACAGCTGTGTGCCTCTACCCCTCACTCCAGGTCTGTATGTTCTCACTCACTTCTGTTCCAGCTCTATGTCTAGACCTGAGGAACGTCAGATGTGTAGAGAGGTTGACACAAGTACAACAGGTCCTTGGCAAGGCAAGGAGAGAGTAAGTATGATCTCAGCCTGTGGTGCAGTGGTGATTAGCAGATAATACTCCTTTCATAATGCAATGTTAGAATTAGAGGGAAGTCAGAGAATGGCAGCGATTGGAAGGGATCTCTAGAGATCATCTAGTCAAACCCCCTGCTACAGCAGGTTCACCTAGAGCAGCTTGCACAGGATCGTGTTCAGGCAGGTTTTGAAAATCTCCAGAGAAGGAGATGCCACAGCCTCTCTGGGCAGCCTGTTCCAACACTCTGTCACTCTCAAAGTAAAGAAGTTTTTCCTCATGTTTAGGTGGAACTTCCTGCATTCCAGTTTATGCCTGTTGTCCCTTGTCCTGTCACTGGGCATCACTGAAAAGAGTCTGGCCTGACCCTCTCAGCATCTGCTCTTTAGATATTTAAAAGCATTGATAAGATTCCCTCTCAGTCTTCTCTTCTCCAGGCTAAACAGAACCAGGTCTCTCAGCCTTTCCTCATAAGAGAGATGTTTCAGTCCCCTAATCATCATGGTAGCCCTCCACTGGACTCTCTCCAGTAGTTTCTTGTCTTTCTTGAACTGTGGAGCCCAGAACTGGACACAGAACTCCAGATGTGGCCTCACTAGGGCAGAGCTGGTATGTCCTGTACAGTACCAGGTCCATGGTGTGGCCTGTAGCCGAGAAGAATCTCTGCTTGGTGAAATGGAAATTTTACATCTGAGATGATATTAATTTTGACAATGGCTTTGCTCTCTGTAGTGTGTGGAAGAGGTGGGATCTGTCATTCTGGCATGTCGCTTGCTGTGGCAGCATCTTGCACTCTATGTGGCTTTTCTTGGTTGAAGCAGCATGAGGTCTGTAAAATGCTGGTAATGGTAAGAGTGCTGGGTGTCCATGGCTTGACAGAGATACCTTCTAAGGGCCACATTTTCTTCATCTTCTCCAGAAGCAGTTATAGAATTTTTTTTGCCAGGTTTTCTCTGAGCTAGTAAGGAACAAGCCGTTGTGCCTTGGGTTGTTTTGACAAGCACGGGCAAGCAGCCAGAGAAGCGAGGTGTGAAAAATTAAAGCACTGTCCCTGGAATGTGGTCCCTTGTCCACTTTATTGTGTTTGACCGCAGACTTCAATGTTGGCCCAGAGCACACACTGTCGTCATTCGCCTCACAATACCTAGTGTATTTGTGAACAAAGTGTTGTACACTGATGTCGTTTCAGATTAAGTTTTGGGTGACCTCATTACAATATGAGTACATATTGTACACCAGTTGTTCTCCTTGACCTTCATTCAACTTGCATTTATTTTCCTGAAACAGCACTATTGTATGTTTCTGTGACTTCTGTCAAAAGTCACTGAACTATGTCTCTCCATATGTTCCTACTGGGAAATTCTCCAGGCAGCAACTCTTCTTCCAGTATAATCAGACCAAAAATTCAATTTATTCCAGTCCCCAGGTTATCCTTCTGTACTCCTAGGACTGGGATTACAACACCTTTTTCTTGAGTAGCAGCTGCAAGGAGTAACAAAATGCATTGCAGTCTGCAGTCTGTTGGTCCATTGCATTCCATGGAGAATGCTGCATAAACCTGGGTATCATCTCATACATGATTTTTTTTTTTAATGTGACTGGAAAGTGGGCTTTTGTGCAACTTTCTTCCCCAGAATGTGACATGTGCAATATGGGTCATCAGGTAATAAGATAGTCTGAGTAACTCAAGACATTATTGCTCACTACACTTTCCAATGGCCCAGCTGAAGTTGGAAAATTCTAATCCAGATAACCAAGATTGTGAAATCACACAAAAGATACAGGGTAATTCAAGATGCAAAAAAAAATTATCAACAATAAAACACGATAGAGTCCAGAGCAGATAATTTAAGAAGTGAATATACATTTTTCAGAGATACAGAGATCTCAAAGGATTTCTTAAAAAATTTACAGAATTATTGCAATAAAACTAGAAACTTCACTGGTGCAGAATGAGATAGTTTATGGCAAATGGCAGATTTCCCATACTATGACATAAAGTTAAAATATTATTGGCATTTTTATAAAACATTAAAAAGAGAAAACAAAATTGGCTAAGAAAATTGTCTAAAAAAATTGTATTTAGTGAAAGACAGCATTCACTGAGATTTGCACTTAAAGGAATTGGTAAGAATCACTGATATTTAACTGTATGTTTCAAAGAATGATTCATGTAGGAGTCTGTGGAGACAGTATGGGGGGGTTGCTTTTGCTTTTCTGCTGGAAAAGGAAGGTTGCTACAGCTCTTCAATGACAAAAGTAATTGGGCAACACAGGGTAGACACTGATGTGTGGCTGGTGATGGGTTTAAGTTTGACTAGGTGATCTATGATGTCTCCATGAAATCAAACTCTCAGCAGATGTCTAAAGGTGCAGCACAAAACAATGCCCCTCAAAAGAGGAGTAGTGAGCTGATTGTGTTCTTGGGGCTTCTACAATGTATGAGAGTGATAGGACTGAAATGGACTTTAAAAAGAAATAAAATTGTCTCAGTGGGTTTTATTCTGCTATTTTTATTTAGCTGAACAGAGCCCTACGTACCCACAGTTGTTACAAAGGGTCAGCTACTATAAAAAAAATCAAGAAGTTATCTGACGCTATTTAAGCCAAACCTTTTAAGCCAAAGTGTTTCAAAACTGTTCAGAACAAGGAAATATTGTAGCTGTTTTCAAACCTTGTTCTGCTGAGGCCGGGGCACAGAGCACTGAAAATGCTAGTGCTGGCAGGAGGCTCTGGCGGTGGCATCGAGCACATTTGGCACTACCTGTTTTGTCAGCATTCAGCCTTCTGCATGCTTAATGTCTGTATGAATGCATGTGGAGAAGTACCTCTTTAAGGAGCCACAACTCCCCTGAGTCTTCCACATTCCCTGAGCGTTCCCATCTGAACTGTTTCATATCCGTACAACACAGAAGCAGCTTGCTCTCAGATAAGAGCACAGAATATATTTGAATTTCTGGAAAGGGGGCTGTTTCAGCCTGGTATAGACACTACCCCAGCTGTCAAGACAAAACGGTAACAAAACAATGCAGAATTTCAAAGAGTTCTGATACTCATCCAGAAACCCTGGCAGCTGGTTTATCGGTAAAACACAGTGACAGAATTACCTTTTACAGAACCCTGCTGCACTTGATGTAAGGCCCTAAATATTGGTTATGAGACAAGCCCAGCACTTGGCCAGTAGTAAGTATCTGCTTTGAAGTTTCTGTAAAAATAGAGATTGAGACTGACAATGGTTGGCAAGTGACTGTTTTATCTCATAATACCTGCAGTTAAGACTAAGAGGATTGCAATTTCCTGTTTCAGTAACAGTAGATGTTTTTTATGGATGAAGGATGACTGTAGACTTTGGAAAACTCATCTAACATAAGCAATATTAAAATTTCTGTAAAATTAGAAATATCTTAACACTTAAGTGGAAATGTTTGAGACAACTTCATCTAAAATACGTTTCCTTCACACCACAAAATAGGTAAGAGTAAGACAAAAGTGAGAGAAATTCTAGTACTTATACCTATGTAAAAGGAAAATAAAATATACTGTTTTGGTTTGGTTTACTTTTTTAAAGTTTGAAGCAAGAAAGTAAGATTCCCTAAGTGCCAGATATGGAGGAGCTTCAAGAGACATTGCTTGCTTGTGCTCAAGCTTACTTCTCCAGAATTAATGTGGCTTTGTCAGAAGAACAGGCACAAGATCCATTCAGTGAGGAGGTTCTCATTGAAAACGAGGTTTTAAAGATCTGAAACCAAGTAAAACTACCGACAACACTGCATGCCATAGGCTGGGCAGCCCTCAGGTTTCTCTTCATGGCAATGGATGACCCTATGTACCACCACCATTGACGCATTTTTTTCCAGTGTGGTTTGCTCGTAGGAAGCAGGAGTCGTTATAACTGAATAATCAGCTCTGCAGGGAAACAACATAACATGTTCTACAGTTCAAACTAATTTATATGCAATATAGAAACTCCAATATTCAAAATCCATGATTCAAGAGTATTTACCTGTATGGTGAAATTCTTCATCCTGTCTTCCTGTATAACTGAATCTTTGCATTTCAAAGTTACTGCAATGAAAGGTTATGAGAAGACTTTCCAATGGGCAAAAATATTAATCATACTTGTGAAACATGAAAGGCAGTAGGAATGAAACCAGGCTATTAATGAAGAAAATTTTGAATTCAGTGTGCCTTTAAAAAATATTAATTGCATGGATTTCCATAACTTTACAGCTCTCAGATGGTGCTTGTTAAGAAACAGTCACCTGAGCATTTGAATTATGCAACTGCTACTGCACAGAACAGTTTATTTTAAGGACAATAATCAAAAGGATGTTTAAAATATATATACATATGTTAGAAAAAAAAAAAAACAACAAAAAACAAGGAAATGTTTCTTCCTCTGCAGCTACATGTTTGAACCACTATAGTCGAATTCAATCAAATTTGTGTAGAAAACCAAACTTTTATTAGCTCAGCTGATGTTACTGGGAAAGACAGCTGTATCTTATTATATGTTATTAAAAAAACCACTCTGAGACAATTGACATGTCACTAATTTTAAGGACAAGGTGGGGGGAACGAGGAAGCTCCAGGAAGATGGAGTTATTAGCAAATGACAGTTACAAAAAAAAAAAAAGTAAAGATTTTATATAGAGATGTTGTTTTGGATTGCATTAATTTTGAAAGAAATAAAAAATGTTTAAAATAATGTATAATGTGACTGCTTTTTCTCTGTGTTCAAAGATGATGATCTAGCTGAATTCAGCTTATTTCTGGAGGCACTGTCTTTTTTAAAATCACCACTTAATTCATTTCACCTTTCAGACAAGAAATTTGTAAAATAACTATGGGGTAAAGAAGATGGGTGCCACCTAGCCTGATGGCAGCACATGATCCAGTTTATTCTGATAGAAAAGGACTGGGGAAAGGCAGTAAAGTGAAAAGCATGGAAAACCTGCTAAGCCTCCAGGCAGGGAGGTTAGCTGAAGATTAACTTGTTTCTTTCATGTGGGGAATTCAGAAAGAGTGAGTAATCCAGCAGAACGGAATGCCAAAAGAAATACAAAAGATGGGTGAAGATATTTCAATAAAGGCCTGTTGGAGGCTGTTCAATCTATCCTGCCTTTCTGTCTTCAGATTGATTTTCTTGTAATTGATTTTCAAAACAAAAATGAGGAACAAGTTCAAACTATGTTGAAACATTAAATTTAAAGTTATTTTTACTTTTAATGTTTCTAAATACTTTGTGCTTTTTTTCCCAATTATGTATGTAATAAAACTGTTGGGTTTTCTATTTGGTTTTATTATTTCAGGAAAAATTTTGAGTGCAAAATCAAACAATAAAACATAAGAATATTGACAATATATTTGCACTAGATAAAAAAAATAATCTGCAGATTTTCATAACAGTATTTTTTTTTGCGGGGATGTTTTTTACAGGCTTCCTTTGTAAGTACTGTTTAGGCATTTCTGTTATAAGAAATAATGCAAGAATAGCTTGATGAGGAATAGCTAAGAAGAATTTGTGAGTAAGTGGTTTAACTGGTAAAAGAACGAGGTTTGTACTTTTTGGGGGGTCTCTCAGAGGCTAAATTTTAGTGGTGGAGAATGCTAAAGGGTTTTCTGAAATTCTAGAATTGAATACATAAATTCTAGAGTTTCCAAAAGCAATAATTTTGTGCTAGCAGGACAGGTGTTTTTTTTAAAGGACTTAAAATCTGAGCTGCTTATTTGAAACAATGTAAATATATGTCATGGCGAGACATGTCAGGATAATTTGTATTTTGATATATTAATTATATGTATAAATATAAAAGTTGCACACACATTTGTATTGATTGTTTAACTTTTATTTAGCTAATATTAACTCTTAAATGATCATTACACAAAAGAAAGTGCATTAAAAGTATTTTGGTTTAATGTCTTAGAAAAGTTACCATCTTAATCTAGTTTTAAGATACATCATTTACAGAACACTCTATATTGCTATGAAATTTTTAAATATGAATCAAGTTTAAAACCTTCTACTTTTGTGTGACAGTTGTAACATTATATTGCATGAACCATGCTGTAAAGAATAAGTGTAAAAATATACTTTCTTCTCTCTTTGTTTTCAGAAACTGTGTGAAAGGGACCTGGTGGTATCACCCATGGCTCTTTTAAATGCATAAATATTGAATGGAATTTACCCTGTACTATATTTATCACCCAGAGTCTATATGCAGCAAGCTTCCTGCGTAATTTTGAGCTGGTATATGTGTCCTATGAAAAGTTATTCAACATACTGTGCCCAAAAAATTGTTGCAGCTGAGTAAATTTAGGATACTGTTTCACAGCAGATAGAAGCACTTTCTCAGAAGTGTGAGATAAAATCCTGTCCTCAATGCTATGTGTTCAGGACATGAACCAAAAATACCTGGGAAAATTTTTTTTTTTTTTTTGATAAAGCAAAATCCCTACACTACTTTGATCTTACAAGTACAAACATTAGTATAATGGAGGGAAAGGCGATCTATAGGGGAAGGAATAGTAACATATGGAAGAGGAAAGACTCGAAGCCACAGCAGACTAGTAGTACACTTAGTATACTTTGATCGCCGCTTAGATCAGCAGTTGCCAGGCAGCTTTTCTTGAGACTTCAGCTATTAACTTTTGAAAAGGATTTTCTCATCTTTATGATGTTTTCTACATTAAAATGCATGTGTAAAATACAAGTTACAAATAAGGAACGAAGAATATTCCCTTCTCGTGTACTAAAAATTACTGTTCACTACTTGTGAAGACAATATACCTATATGCCACTATTCCTTTTTTATTTTAGTCAAAAAATAGTCACTGAAATATGACTACCCAGGTCATCCAAACATTTTACATGTTCTTTTTGAATGGGACCTCCAGGACTCCCATTCTTGGCAGGCCCCGGCCGCCCCGTGCCCGGGTCTGTGATGTCCGGAGGTAGAGCAGCGACTCTTTCACGGGCACCCCCTTGCCGTGGGCAAGGAGCTTGCGTGCCCTTGTGAGGTTGAGAGCTGTGCTGGTGGTGGCATGTGCCTCCAGTGGGGTCTCCCAGGCCAGACAGGTCTCAACTGAAGGGTCAGACAAAGTGTGTCCACGGGCAGGATGGGCTCACCAGCCTTCGGGCAGCCATCCTAGGAGAAGGACAACTCTGACTCCAAACCCGGGCAGATGGAGCTTGTTTAGCCTTGTAAGGCATCCATCATCTAAGAGAAGGACACTCTAACCAAACCT
>NW_010391299.1:0-1909 GCF_000710305.1 Buceros rhinoceros silvestris | reverse complement strand
CAAGCTCGCTAGGCCCTGGCAGATGAACCTCAGGTGTAAAGGGTGGAGCCAGTTCTGCGCATGCTGCGCCTCACCTAAAAAAATCCACTGCGCAGGCACAAAGGGTGCACTCATCGCTTGCAGTGAGCGTGGGAAAAGTCCTTCCCAGATCTTCATTCGCGAAGCCAAGCCATGATGATGATTTGAATGGATTTGGCAAGTGCAATAAAAATAGGTAAAAGCCTTTTGGGAAATACTTCAAAATTAAAAAATTTTATTCTGAATTGTTTACTATGTCATCTTAATTAGCTAAGCTCTTCAGAATAGTTACTTATCAACTTAAAGTGTTACTGCATATTAACATATGTACATAGGTCACTCCAAAAGTAACGCCTCCTCTTTATTTCCATGGAAACTACAACAGATACACAGAGCACGACACTATTGGATAGAGCAAATGCTCAGCTACAAAACACTATTTTTTGACACAGTCACCCCCACTGGCTGTGCATTTTCACCAGTGATGAAAAGAGCCTGTGTGCCACACTTGCAACAATCTGTACCAGGGGAGGGGACCCATCATCACTGTCGCCACTGCTGGAACATGTCACCTACCCCCTCACTGTGCTGACACCCACTGTTTGGTCTCTGTAAACGTTCAGCAAGTGTCGATGAATGTCAATGGGGGCAATTTTTTGCATGTCAGACACCACATTGTCAGATGGTCCCTCGGCTGCTTTTTGTCACACGGCAACAAATCTTAATGGGGTAATGGCTGGAAGGTTCAGCCTCTAGTGCCAGACCACCAACATCCGCCTCTGACATCATGGACCAACGTAATAAAACAAGAGGCCCTCATTATTTCAAAACAGTGCTTGCCCTCTTGAAATAAAGTGGCACACTGGAAGAAATCAAGAAATTATACTTTCTGCTGCACTAGCAGTGAAGCCTAAACCAACTAAGATCTGAACTGGAGTCAACTATCACTGATGTCCAGCTTCAAAAAAATTGCATGATGTGCTATGGGAATCGACATGCATGACAGACAGTACTTGTGGACATTAAGAGAAAGCTGAACGCAGGTTAATAGGTAGCAGAGCTTGCATTTTCCAAATATTTGTCTCTTTTTTACAGCCCAGGAAATTCTGAAGTGCTCCTGGAATGAAACATCATTTATAAATAATTTTATGTTCTGAGTGAACAGTGACAGAATAAAAAGATGGCTATATTATATCAGGGACCAAAAATGGCAATCATCGCTGCTTGTAAGATGTCAAGAACAGCAAGAAAACTGAGTTCAGCTCTGCAGCCATGTGAACTATGGAGACTTCCTTCCACAGAGCTCAGGGGACCTATCCCTGTTTTATCAGGGATAAAGAACAGCATTAAAACCAGCAAGACTTAGCAAAAGTTCAGAACGTCTTTTTAGATGGGTTGTGCTACATCCTACTGTCATGGGTGCAGTAAAACACAAGATCAAGGTGTGGGAAAAGTTCTGTAAAGAAACCATGTGCCTTATCTTTTCCCTGCTTTGTGATTCCTTTTAGAGCATCTCAATGGGAAATGTCAGTGCAGAGCCAGTACACTCTACCTGCTAGCCTGATTAATTACTGTCCTGGTTTCATCTGGGTTAATTTTCTTCCTAGTAGCTGGTACAGTGCTGTGTTTTGGATTTAGTGTGAGAATATTGATAACACACTGATGTGTTTCAATTGTTGCTATGTAGCGCTTACCCTAAGTTAAGGGTTTTTGTTTCCCATGCTCTGCAAGCATGTAGGAGCACAAGATGCTGGATGGGAGCATGGCCAGGACAGCTGGCCCGAGCTAGCCAAAGGGATATTCCGTACCACAGAACATTATGCTCAGCAGATAAACTGGGGGGAACTGGCCAGGAGAGGCAGATCACTGCTCAGGCATTGGTCAGTGGGTG
>NW_010391298.1:1131-1402 GCF_000710305.1 Buceros rhinoceros silvestris | reverse complement strand
CTACCTGGGATCCGCCGCCGGGTAACCATCACCGGGAAACCACCGCCTTGGAACTGACACCTAGGAACCGCCACACAAAAACCGCCACCGGGGAACTGCCACCTAGGAACCACCGCCTAGGGACCGCCACCGAGGAACCGCCACACAACAACCGCCGCCGAGGAACCACCGCCGAGGAACTGCAAAAAGCAACCGCCGCCTAGGAACTGCCACTGGGCAAACGATGCCTAGGTACCACCACCTAGGTACCGCCACAGAGGAACCCCCACCA
>NW_010391298.1:0-933 GCF_000710305.1 Buceros rhinoceros silvestris | reverse complement strand
ACTGCCACCTAGGAACCACCACCAAACAACTGCACTAAAGGAACCGCCGCCGGGGAACCACCACCAAGGAATTGCCACCGGGCAACGGCCACTAGGCAACCTCCACCAGTAAAAAGGCCACCCATCAACCGCCACCAAACAACCACCACCGGGGAACCGCTGCCTAGGAACCGCCGCCTAGGAACCGCACAAAGCAACTGCCTCCTAGGAACCACCGCCTGGTAACCGCCACCAGGGAACCGCCACCTAGGAATTGCCACCGGGCAACCGCCACTAGGCAACTGCCACCTGTACAAACGCCACCTGTCAACCGCCACCAAACAACCGCCACCCATACTACCAAAACCATACTACCGCCACAAAGTTACCGCCACCAAGCAACCACCACACGACTACCACCGCCAAGGAACCACCGCCCTTACAAATGCCGACGGGCAACTGTCAACTGGAACCACAACCTAGGATCCACCACTGGAGAACTGCTGTGGGCGTGACCCCCCGGCCAGTCCGGGAAGAAGCCCAGCTAAGCCTGCTGTCAGTCAACAGCAGGAGGCGTGTTGTTTAGGAGGAGACAGAGAGGTTGTGCCAATGGGTGATTGGAGAGCCGGTTCATCTCTGGGCAGGACAGTGAACTTGAAACCAATCAAAGAAAAACAGGTAAATCATAACACTCCATGAGAAACTATAAATATATGCGATGAGAGAAACTACGCAGTTGCAATTTGCAGTAAGCGGGTGCCACAGCAGTTTGCTGCAGTTGTATTTCAATAAAGGCTTTGTGTGCACACAAACTGTTGTTGTGCTATCCGCCCCGACTATTCACGACGTGTCGTGGCTTACCACCACAAACTGCCACCTAGGAACCGCTACCAGCCAACCGCCACCAGGTCACCGCCACCTAGGAAGTGTGGAAACTTATTGTGATATTTGGCA
>NW_010391297.1:62339-70972 GCF_000710305.1 Buceros rhinoceros silvestris | reverse complement strand
TGACCTCCGCGCCCCGGTCGCTCGGCATCTGCGGGCCGGGCGTTTCTTGGAAATAACCCTCCGAGGAGTAGTATATTATTATTAACAGCGTAACGCACAGCGAGCTCCAGCGCTTCCCCGCTGCTAACGCACGCTTATCCCCCGGCGAGGGAGAAGCCGGTCTTTAGACTCAGTCTGAATTGGGAAATGAAGCATGTGTGTGTTTAAGGATCAGAGGAGGGGGTGGCAGGAGATACAGAGCATGGGCAGCCTCACCAAGGTCTCAAGCAAAAACTGTTTGGGGGATGAAAATGCGATGAGTGAAGATTCCCTGGAGTGAGGGTTCCCCCCCAGCTTCTGAGCGATGATTCTCAGGCCGGAGTTGCCTGCAGCTCTGAGGCCCCCCTGGTGCATTAGCTCCAGCAAGGCTGCCCGGACCCTGACCGTGCTGCGCAGAAAGTCTTGTTTTATCATCTCTGGTCGCTGCTTCGTGAAGTCGGATGTTCTTGTCACTGCTGTTCCTTTTTTGATCAGATAATTTTCAGTAGTGTCTTGGTCTGCCTGTCAGAGCTGCAACCTTTCAGGCAGCTGCTATCAGGTACCAGAAAGGCTTCTATTCTTCTCGAGGTTATTGGATGTGAGTGAGGAATTGACCCTTGAGGCACGGCTCTAATGGGTTATCATCAGTCCCAGAGGTTGCTCAACACCCGTTTGTTCAGCCTGGGGGAACACTCGGTGAGGAGGAGGGTCATTAAGCCCTCAGTTCGTCTCCTGTCTTTGACAATCTTTTCTGAATCCCTTGGGTAGCAATGCAGGAAAAGCGGCTTTCTCAGAGCTGGCCTTGCCATGGTCACAGGGTTTGCAAAGGTGTCGCAACAGTAAAAAGAGCCAGTTGCTCACTTGGGGTTATGTAGAAACACTTCTTAGCCTGCTCAGTCTTCCCCCATCTCTTGTGAGAAATCAGTCTTCGTCGGATGGCAAGGCCATGCAGAGCTGTTTGCCAAACACCATTTTTCAAATGATTGCAGACAGGAGCAAATTAGATTCTGGCTTATTTGCTAACTACTGAAATTCCCTTCAGAAACAAGGGGAAAATGCAGGGGTGGCCTCCATCATAGGACAGCTCGTTAAATAAAGTCACTCAGTGTAGTAAAAAGGCTAGGTTGACATTTATGTCCTAGAAATCATATAAAATGCTCTGTGTCCTATAAAATACATAATTTACCACTGAGAAAATGATGCATCAGTTGAAATATTTCTTTCTCCTGGTTTAATAAAATATAGTTAAATGCAATATCCACAGCTATGGTATCCGGAATACTGACAGTATTGAAAAAATATGCCCATCTTTGCCTGGCTGCAAAGAAGTTCCAGTAAGTTTTAATAGGACCTGGAAGTTTTTGAGCATTTCTTCCAGGGTGTTTGATATTTCTTTCTGCCTTCAGCTGAATGAAGCCTTTTCACACTGGCTCCACAAAGACAGGAATACAGATACTTTAGCTGTTAAGTGAAGCTAAAGATACCTGAGGAAGAGGGAAGTGCGTGCATCAGCTGGCCTTGGATACAAAGAAAAGCCTGACAGCTTTTCAGACTTCGTTATCGATTGTGTTACTAACATGTAAATACCAGTGCCCCAATATCACATAGTATCTCTTTGCAAAACCTGTTTTAAAAGTTTCTTTTCTAACTAGCAGGTGTTTCCTGATTTATACCTCTTCCTACTTTGCTTCTTTTGCCTTCATAAATTTTTGGGGGCAGAATTCTTCATGACTTCAGACTGACAGTAATTCATAACTCGTCGAGATGCGCATTTCTTTCTGTGCTTTTTCCACTATTGCATATATTTAAATTTTTAAGGTTAACTATTAAGAATGTAAGTTTAGATGCATGTTGATAAAAAAGACTAAACCTTTTTGCTAGCTTACCAAGTTAGGAAGCAATAAATAGCTCCTTGAGTAAATAGCTACTGTGATTGAATGGTCTGGTTTACAAAGTCATATACAAAAATATTGTTTTATTTCAGAAGAATAATTATTATTTGATACCATGTGCTATGGAGGGTTTACGTAAAAATAGGTGCTGTCCTGGTGGCATTTTTTTTCTTTCCCATGCATTTTGTGTGGTTGCATTACTCCAAACCACATATGAGCTATGAGCATCACCTCAAATAAAGTTCAAACAAAAACCCCTTTGATTTTTCACCACACCAACATATATTCTGTATACTCTTTCCTGTTATGCTTTACAGGAAATTTCTTGAGGAAAAAATATCCCCCTAGAGAATAAATAGTTTTCTTGTAGGTTTTTCGTATCTTGTGACCTGTGAAGTGTAAGTTTTATTAATTTTATGACTCTGAATACAATTAGTAGTAGAGGCTTCTGAAGTAGGAAAAAATAGTAGCTTAAAAGTTTTGGCAGGCTTTAAAATTAACGTAGAAAAAATAGTCCATTTCTCTGGGATTATAATTTAGGTCTTCAGTTAGACTGTTTAAATTGAATGTTTGGGATCCTACAAACAGTGGAGAGAGTGGGGAGCTGAGTGCGGGTCACCAGGGCTGCATAGTGAGAGCATTTTCCCACATAGGTGAGGGGAAGGAACACTGTGTGCGTTTCCAGCACATGCCCAGCAGCCAAGGACACTTACAATGGTCTCATAAAGTATCAATAGCTGGGAAATAAATATTTAACTTTGCTCTGTTTTAGCACATAGTGGATTTCAGAAGACTAATGTTTCGACGACTATTGTGTTTTGGTAGTTTCTTCCCAGTAGGGCCATTGGTACTGCATCTAGAACACTATAATATATTACAGGACTGCATGGTATTGCAGTATCGTATATGTAATACGGTATACGTACTATCACAGAGCACTGAGGTGCTCGGTGTAAAAGTAACTTATAAGGGTGTAGCAGCCAGAGGAAATTTCCTGAAAAGAAGATCTAATCGAGTTACAGAATAGCCTGCTCTTCAGGAGCTAGTGCTCTGCCTTGGGGAGAAAAGCTTAAGAGGGGGTGCTGCAATGTTGAATACAAACATTACGCTGAAGATTAAAATGGCAGTAATATGGCTGGCTGGGGGCTCATATTTATTTCAAAACCTGAGGACCAGTTTGGTTCAGCTGGTTATTAATCTTTGTTTTTTATCTCACTGCCACAGCCTTTACGCTTCCCTGTATTATAATATGAAATCAGAGGTCACAAATAATATTGCAGCAACATTTTTGGGCACAAAAGTCTTATTTCAGAAAAAAAAACACCTAAGGAAAATGAGGAAGTCACTTCCAACAGCCTAGTTTTTGTTCTAGACACTTTTATGAGTGCGCTGGTCAAGGCAGTGACATGGCTGAGATAAGACAACTTCATTTCTGAACTCCCCTGGGTGCCAGAGTCCAGATGCCAATGTCCAAATGCCAGCATTTTGGTCAGTTCCAAGTGGCCCAGTCGGAACTGGTGAGTCAGAATAGCATCCCTGTCAGTAACGGCATTTATAAACACAGCATGTCTTCTTCCCCAGTAAATGGACTCCTCTCTATCTAAAACACAAAGAAGGAACAACATCAGGTGTGCTGACAGTCTCATGGAAGGATTTCCCACTCTTTTGACACATGGCAGTGGAGTTATGCACACCCCAAGGCTCCACCAGCACTGTCCGGGACAATAGGAATTATTTCCCATTGACTCAGATGGGAGGAAGATGAAACTTTAAGGCATCAGTTCAGAGAAAAAAAAGCAAAACCAAACCCAATATTAAAAGAAGGAGCTTTCCTTTTTTGAGCTCTGTTGTCCCAGTGCCGCCTGCTACCCACCTGGCTGCAGCAGTGTCCTGACCACGGGCTGCCCCTCCCCAGCATCCCCTGGTTCCCCACGACCCCGGTCCCCTGGAGCTGCTGCCCACCCCGGGGGGCGCAGCGGGTGCTGTCCAGCCCTGGCGGGGCCGCCCGCGGCTCAGCACCGCCTTCCTCCATGCTACCCGGGCCCCCGCAGAGAGGACCTAAAGATAAAGACTAATGGAAGGCTGAGAAGCTTTTGTAACCACGAGTTATCGAGTTGTGCGGCTCCCTCTGAAAGACATGCAGTAAGAACATAAATAGAGCAAGCCGAAGTTTTTAGCCGGAGTGGCTTCAATGTCTGAGCTGCTATTTGTGGAAAGATCAGCCTGAATTGCTAGTCGAGTCATTTTAGTTCTGAATTTTTCTGAATATACAGAAATGTGTATTTGCATTGTGAAAATGTGCATAATTTCTGTCTGCATCCCAGTTGTTGAGTTGAATCCTAATGCTGGTAGAGGCCTCCTTATATTGTAAAGCAGAAGAAAAGCACTGCTTGCTATGGCCTTACTGATTTACAGGTTGAACATCCCGCTGAAATCGGTAGAGTGCATTTGACCTGCTGTCACAAAGAGAATCAGGGTATATATCTCGTGACTGGACCACGCTTATTTCCTTGTCTTCTAAAGCCCTGTGCAAAACAGCATGTATGGCAATGTGCTTAAATACCCCTTAGAAGATTACTGAAATCTTGGCTTACTTGGCAGGGAGCAGAGATCAGCACTGACTGCTCATGTAAACAAAATATACTTACTGGAGTCACTCTGTCTGAGACTGCTCACATCAGCAAGGAGTTGGAAGCAGGAGTGAGTCCTCTGAAAAGGGTGGAAAGGCCCTTTCAGGGAAAATAGAGAAAATCCAAGAAAAGACGAAGTTGTTGATTATTTTCAAACCTGTGAGAATTTGGAAAACTGAAAGAAGAACTGAAGTTGTGAAAAGAGGGAAATTGTACCATTAGAAAGCCTCATGTTACAGGGAATTGGAGACTTTATTATCCCAGTGCCAGGTTGTGGAAATTTGCATGAATACGAGTGTGAGGCCTTATGTTTTACTTGGAAAATTTGCTTTCTTTTATATGGAATGAAATGGGCTAAGAATAATGTATCTCCAACTTTATCTCCATATAAATGGTCATAGTACAGTAGCCACCTTATTGAAGGCTCTGCTCCGTTCCTTCATATCAGCCAGGGATCTTGCTTCCCATGTCATGCCATGGGATACAGCTGGGGTGCTGGGTCAGGTTATCCTGCAGGCAACGCTGCCTTTACCACCTCCACTAATAGTCAAATGCTGGTGGCACTGGGGAAAGAAGTCTTGTAGAATGGTGCTTGCTGTTGTTTCGCCAAGTGATTGCCTCTCCATGGCTCAGACCTGGGCAGTATATTCAGGAGGAAGAGCTGGGTGGTGCCACTGACATGGCTAATTCCCATCCCTTGGCAGGAGATGTAGTTGCAGCAGCAGGTAAGATTTCTCCACTGGCAGGTGAAGGGGTCATGATATAATCTGAAATTCCCAAATTTCAGATTCAGTGACTAAATATGTCCCAAGTGCTCTGTCTATAAAATTATCATTAGTTTTCTTGTTGTCTTCCTTTCATAAAATGAAAGCTGAGATCTTGAAAAAAAACAGTAACATCCCCCAGTAACTCATAGGAGACTTCCTGTGCACATGCTTGCTCTTGAGAGTGGAGAGAAAACTTGAAATTAATGATGAATAAAGAAAATTAATCCTACTTTCAGAGGCTTTCCTGTATGATCGATGTACATGTTGAGTATGAGGAGTTTCAGAGTATTTGCTCTTGGAGTGGATTGCATCCACTTCATTATCTTCTTCAAGACCAGCGGGAAATAAATGACTGATCCTGTACACAAATATCTGCTCAGCGTCTGCACAGTAATTTCTTAAGAAACTGAAAACGTGTGTGCATTTTATACATGACAGAGTGAAGAATAAAGACCAGCACTGATCATTGGCATGGACAAAATGTATCTTGTCTGAAGGACCTTCTCAGTAACTCCATTTTGACTGTAACTTATCTAGACATGGATAACATAACAGTTAATTGCTTCCAGAGCTTTCAGGAGAAATCCTTACAGAACTCCTCCCTACCGTGCACCAATCCAGGCTGGTTTCTGCAGTGCAGGACTTCGTCCACCTCCTTTCTCCAATTCATGCCTCAGGCCTTCTTCAGTTAAATTGCAAAATAAAATACCATATGGGAGGAATTTAAATTGCACAATCAATAAATCAGCTTGCAAAGACCCTAATCACTCGCCTCTGGGTTACAGAAGCAATCCATGAACAAACCAGAAAGATTAGCTGAAAAAAGGATGGATTCATCAGCACACCACATCCCAAGTTACCTGTGCTTTGTGTTCTGGGTGAAAATAGCCGTGACTGTGTGTTTGCGTGTTTGCTGTGTTGCAGAGAGGAGCAGAAACAGCATTTTGTCAGTCCTCCCCAGACTGTCATACATCAGTGCGTTTATTTATGTTTTTGTTTCAAAAACTTTTAAAGTCATTGGAGAATAGAAATTTCTTCTAAGCCTCTTTTGAACCGTCCAGGCATTTACTGAATTCTTTATTCATCTGTAAGACAACACAAGGATTCCTGAAAATGTCTTTAAGCTCTACTTCCCTTACATATCCCCGAATATCACACTAGGATTTTTCACAGACTGTGTGAATCGTTGCAATGAAAGCTGATAACCTGCATCAGTTGCCCAGGATGACAACACAGTTGACTCTTCTAATCAACTCAGTTATCGATTCAGAAAATGCAAACTTTTGTAAAATACCCCCTTTTTTTTTTTTAGAAAGGCCTTCAGGTGAATAATAAATTCACTGGGATTATGAGGAGCAGTTGTCTCCCTCCAGTGAGAAAACAGATAGTTGGTTGTAAGAAGAGCAAAGTTTACATAAATGTTTGTTAAAGGAAAGGAACCCATTAAGAGTCCAGTATGCTGTAATTACGTTTGGTTTTTATACAAAAGTCATGACCGTATTTATAGAAAAGAGAGGAGGTATTACGTTAATCAAGTAAACTGTGTCTAGAAGTTCTGTTGAAGGTTAATATGTATCTCCTAGTGAGCCAGAGGAGAACACATTAAGCTCTGTAAACTGATCGTTGATTAGACTGACGTCAGTGAAAATGCAATTAGTCTTATATATTCCCAGACATATGGAACGGATGTTGCAAAATAGCCAGGAATTAATTTCCTTGATTGCTTTCTTTTTCTCTTGTTTTATTGTCAGGCTCATGATTTGACTGTAAAACTCTGGAAGTTTAAAATGGACGAGGCTTGAAAATGTGTATGGCAGTTTCTGTGCTGCTCTGCAGCTGGGCTGGAGGTTTAAAGCTCCAAATCTCCAAAGACAGAATAGAAAGAGAAAAACCGCTCTCATTGCCGAAGGTGCAAGAGAGCGCTAGCGCTCCTGGTTGAGCTGAAGTAGTGAATGCGCATCATTGCACATCACTGAAGAAATAATCTGGACTTGAGCCTAGCCGGCTGTTCCTGGACCTCCTGTGGGTCTGCCCTCTTTTGGATGTCTGCAGTCTTCTCTGACTGCCGCCATCCCGGTCCTCTGCCTTGTAAGAGCTTTTTAAAGTGCTGTGGCTGTTTTTCATTTCATTGCTGGCTTGCGCTGAGCAAGGTCTTGTTCTGTCAGGAGATATATTAAGCTCCTAAAACCAGACAGGACAAATGCTTTTGGCAGAAATGCAGGTTTGTGGCAGATTTTCACCTTGCAGAGGTGCATTTCCCAGCTGTGAAACAGCTGTGCCCAGGCAGATCGGATACATGTGGTCACGTTGTTTACTATTTCAGTAATTATCTGTACTGTACCATCCTTTGTGGTGTGCCCTCTTCTTCATTGCATAACTAAATCCCTGCCTTGGGTTGCAGAGGGTGCAAGGATGCCATTTACCACTGACAATCCCACCCCCTTGGATTCTGTGGATATTGCCTGTGGTGGCTACGTAATAATTGATCAAAGGTTTGGGGTGGGGTTTTTTTTTTAATTAACTGGGCATATGTGGCTTGCTGTCAAAAATTGGGGCATGCTCCCCTCGCCATTGCAGTAACACATGCCCAAAGAGACTGGAGATGAGTGAGCATAGAGCGTGTTGTGGACTGGTGTGGGTAATACACACTAGCCGCTGGCCAAGGCCAGCTGCCCTGGGCAAGCCAGCCCAGGTACTCAGTTACAGCTGTGTTGACTGGTTCATCCTCTGTCATGAGTCCATGCTAAGGATCAGACCCTCGGGAGCTGCCACAACTCACACCAACAATGGCACTTTAACAGGTCTGCCCTCGACTTTCACGGTCACCTGCAAGACACAAAAATCCATTTTTGGAAGTCAGGGTCAAATGCAGAAACCAAACAAATCACAACTGACCAGTTGAACAAGCCTTTTTCTAATAGGGGTTTAATGAATACCAATTCTTTGCCAGCTCTCTGCAGTCTTGCAGTGTTATGGCTTGAGCATGGGTATGTGATTGTAATTCCCCAGGGCTGGGCAGAAGACCTCAGCAATCATTTTCAGGACTTTGCTCAGATATAGGTTCAGCTTTCTTTAAGTACAATGTAAAAGTAACAAAGAATCCACTGATAAATTTACATGCAAATATCCTGTTTCTGTAAACTGTGAAAAGACTAAGATTAAGTATATAACTAATTAAACTCAGTCTCTAGGGAGACAGAAACCTCTAGTGTGCAGCCTGCACAGCCTATCTGATTTTTTTTATATATGTAAATTTAGTCATTACCATCATCCTGGCTTGGCTTCGCGAACGAGGATCTGGGAAGGGCTTTTCCCACGCTCACTGC
>NW_010391297.1:57155-62173 GCF_000710305.1 Buceros rhinoceros silvestris | reverse complement strand
CTGCAAGCGATGAGTGCACCCTTCGGGGCTGCGCGGTGGATTTTTTAGGTGAGGCGCAGTGTGCGCGGAACTGGCTCCACACTTTACACCTGAGGTTCATCTGCCAGGGCCTAGCGAGCTTGGACGGTGACAGCGAAGTCCTCGGGTCGTAGGTTTGGTTAGAGTATCCTTCTCTTAGATGGATGAGCCTTACAGGGCTAAACGAGCTCCATCTGCCCGGGTTTGGAGTCAGAGCTGTCCTTCTCCTAGGATGGCTGCTCGAAGGCTAGTGAGCCCATCCTGCCCGTGGACACACTTTGTCTGACCCTTCAGTTGAGACCTGTATGGCTTGGGAGACCCTACCAGAGGCACATGCCACCACCAGCAGAGCTCTCAACCTCACAAGGGCACACAAGCTCCTTCCCCACGGCAAGGGGGTGCCCGTGAAAGAGTTTCTGCTCTACCTCTGGACATCACAGACCCGGGCACGGGGTGGCCGGGGCCTGCCAAGAACGGGAGTCCTGGAGGGTAGTCATTACCATATTTCATTAATAACAGACCTCTTGTGGTTTGGGTTTTAGGGCTGTTAAAAGGCTGCCAATAGGCAGTAGTTGAGTCATATTTATAGAAGAGTGCTATAAATTATGCTGTACTTCCTATATCAATTTAATCAGCATAGCCTTTGAAGTTCAATGCTTAGCGTCATTATAATAATCAAAGTTGAAATTATATATATAAAGCCTGACTGAAATATTTTATAAAGCTTTCCATTATATGCTCTCTATAGTATGCACTCTGTAGTATGCCAGTCTGAGCCTGCCTGGATCATTCTTTGACTTCTCGCGAGTAATATGGAAAAATAAGCAACAAGAATTGCAGACTCTACCCTGTCTTCTCCAGATTATAGAACATAGAAACTTAATTGCTACTTCTGATCTGACTAATGCTCTCCTATTTCAGTGCAGGGTTTCAGGTAACAGCCAGAAGCATACACTTCGAGAAATCCCACAGGCAAGTGGGATTTCTATTATTTTAAGGTTGGGCAATAACCTGAAGCAGGTTTTAAGATGCTTTGTAATACGACTAAGCACTTGCTTTTCCTGAATAAACAGCTCATCCTTTTCTGTACTCCCCCAACCTTTTGGCTTCAGTAATAGTGTCTGATAATGAGTTTCACTGGTGAATGGGGTGAAGGATCCCTTTTTAACCCAAGTTTACGTGGCCATCTTTCTTTTTCTCTTCAAACTGTTAGGTTTCTCTGGGTGAAAAGATAACTAAGAGTAGCTGTGTTTCCTTCCTTGGACGGTTCATTAATTTGTGCATCACTAACTCATCTACAGCTTGTTCCAAAGCACTGGAGAACTGAAACATTTTCATTAGCATGAGGCAGAAATCTTACACAGCAGAAAAAAGAGAGAGGGAACTACTCTGACAGCCAGGGTTCTCCTGCTCTTTATTGCCAAGGAGTTCAAGCCACTGTCTGAGGTGAGCTCAGATGTAGCTCCAGAGTCCAATGCCCTGAGGGGGAAGGTGACTGAGTCATTGCCAGGAGATCAGTAAAGAAGCTTGGGCACACAGTAGGGTCACCTCGTTCCTTCTCACATTGTTTGCTTACCCTCTGCAGCAGTCAGACAGCTGTAAAACCTTTACTGCTAAAATTGCCTCCTTTTTTCCTCTTCAGTCAGAATTCAGGGGAAAAAAATGCTTTGCCTAACAGGGAGAGAGAGAGAACAGATAGAAAAATCTGCCTTTTTGGGGCAATCAATCATAAACCTTAACTCATCATCAATGCTAACAGGGAATTTTGGAAAAGTGCAAATCTACCTTGAACTATTGAGTTAAACCCTGAACTTGATAATTTTTTTCCTTTTGTAGAGTGCCTGTGTCATCTTAATGAACAAAAGTGTTCTTGCTTTTATTAGTATCTTCTACGCTAAAAGAAAAAATGCAAAGAACATGTCAAGTTTTACTATTTCTTCAGTTTTATTAAAAGCATTTCAGATTTCTTGCTAGTAAAATTAATGTCCTTGATGATTTGCTTCAAGAGCTTCTCTGCAGAGGGCAACAAACTAAACTCTGCCGGTTTTGTGGGGTATTAAAAATATGCTAGAGTTGTGTGTGCCAGTTAAAACCTGCCAAGGTTTAGGAGCCTGCTTAGATCAGCAGCACCTTGAGATGGTTCACTGTCCTCAGAGAAATCTGCTGTTATTTGCTGCTCAGTCACTGTATTTGTTCAGAAGCATCATCTCCTCTTTCATCTGGTAGCTCATACTGTGGCAGGTATGGGACTGTAGAGTAAACTACAGTGATTTTTTCTGGCAACTAGCTGCCCCTATCAATCACAATGTTATAACTCACTAATACAGGTTACAGAGGGTTAACTCAGAATGACTATGTTTCAATTAAATCTTTTTTTTTCATTATTTTCCATGTCATAAAAATAAACTTTATCTTTGCAGTTTCCTGGTTTTCTGCCCTTATCTAAAAGTATGGTTTTCATACCTACACATTACTGGGGTGTTCGTAGTCATTAAACCATCTCTCTGGAACTGTAAAGGGACTCCAACAGGGAGCACACGCAGTGAGTTAGTTCTCCACCAATGCAGACATTTAAGGAGTTTGCTTAAGTGGATCTCTCTTGCATTCAGTGAGGCTGAAAACAAACCCAGAATCAAAAGTACATCTTCCACTGCATAGACAGCATCCAGACCGTTACAGGTACGGGTTCAGTTTATAACTGAACCCGCATTATAAATGAAACTAGGGGTTTTTCCTTACCTTTTCCTATAAATACAAGTATTTCTCGTCACCATATTAGGAAGTCTTGGGTAGTAGCATATCTCTAGAGGGGGCCCTGTGGACTTCAGTAGAAACATTCATGTATTTTTAATGCAGTGTATCAAGTTAAAGTAAGGTTAATATTATGTCTTTTGAAGTCCTTTATCAGAGCAATTTTATTTCAGCTCTTGACTGTAAGCAGGCAGGGGAAAATTAAGCCATTGCTAACAATTCTTTTAGTATTTACAAACATATATGCAAGTTGCTGGCTTGAGAATTTCTCTGTCTGCTTGAGATAGAAATCAGCAAAAGATCTGTGTTAATGGCATGCTCTTAGGAGCTGCTGGAACTAATTTTGGTTTAGATAAGCTGAGATAGATGCAGCTGCACTTCTGTGAAGGGTCTGAAATCATGGTGGTAGTCTTTTTCTCATCTCCTGTTGATGCAGTGGTTCCTGACACTTCCCCTCCCATACGTTTTATCTCCACAGATCATCACAGCTCACTGCTGACCCCTGGAACAAATGCTGTGGGAAAGAAGGCAGCTCACTCATTGATGGCAGAGGCCTGAAATTTTAGTGCATTACATAGTTTCTAAAAGCTGGATGCTGTCTGTGGAAGACATGAGATTGCTTCCTTGCATCCTAAAGAGATACATTCCCTCTAGCAGAGCTGCCTCATATCCTCTGTAAGCCAATACTTCTCATGTCATGGTACAGATGGAAGCAGCAGCAGTGACTGGCAGTGCTGGTCCCAATCTCAGCATGTCCTGCCTTTCTCCCTCATGCGTACATGCATGTTCTCTCACACAGTTGTTGCTGCTCAAAATACCTTCTACGCCAATCTGAAACTGTGTGTTGTAAGTCCAGAGCAGGAAATCCAAGTAATGCTCCAGTATCTTTTACTGGCTGTCTCCCAAAATATTTCCTGGTTTCCCTTTTTCATTATACATTCTGGGGTTTCTACAAAGCAGAGTTAGTTTCCTTCTCTGTGCTGATGAGAAGGTGGGTGTATTCCGTGTGGTTGCCAGAGAAGCAAGATTTGGAGATTTTGTAAATTGTTATTTTATTTCTGTATGAGGATAAGAGGGCAGCTGGGCATTTCTAGGACTTTCTGTGGGATCTTTGGCCAGTCTCTTGTTAGGGCACTCTGGGCACCACCCTGCGGCCGCTGAGCCCAGGTGCAGAACTGGGAGCTAATAAGCAGCCCATCACCTGCCCGTGTTGGTCCATCGGCAGCCCCCAACATGGCATGTCATGAACCAGGGGGCAGGGACCATCCAGAGGGCCCAAACAGGAGCAAAAGGGGGTGAGACCTGGAACACAACTGGAGACAAGCTACAACACACATTCAAGGGGTCCGGCCAAGAACCATGGCTGGAGTCCAGAACTCCTGTGGTGTCACTGGATCGGGGACTGATGACCCCAGGCTAAGCTGAAATGGGGCCCTAGGCCATGGACAGGGGTGCAGAAAGGTCCGAGGTGGGGCTGGGCAGGGCCAGTAAGGCCTGTTAGTGCCCCTGGGGCTCCTCCCCTATAACTCTGGGTAGAACTATGGCAGTAACCAGCAGCAGGATGCAGTGGTAACAGTTCTGACAGTCACAGTTCTGACTAGGTAGTGCAAAATCTTGCATTTTTGTCTTACTACTGAACATCACCCTGCTGCATGTTCATGAACATATTTCAGTTTCTCCATCCGTAAAAGGAGGACAAGTCTCATTGGGAAGGTACAGGGCTCAGCTGCTTACTGAAACTTTGCACAATGAAAATACTTTCTAAGGATGGTTAATTAGTTGTTAAATTAGTTGTTGCTGAAGGAATGTAAAACAACTTGAAGGAAATCCTGGCTTTATTGAGAGAGCAGAAAAATCTCTTTTGCTTTTCCTAGAACAGAGATTTCAAGTCTCATACCAACTGCATATATCAACAGGGAATCACTTCATGCTCTTGGCCTTGATTATGTGTCCTTGGAAGATGCTACATCGGTACATTTTTAAGGCACATTAAATCTATGCCGTAAAGCATTTTTCAAGATTCAACAGTCGCATCACTTCCAAAACAAACAAACAAACCAACCCTAACAAATATGATGCACCCAACTGTTCACACTTTTCTTCCTGGAGTAAGAGGGTGAGCAGTGTATTTCACTTGCACTGCTGACAGCATAGTTGGAAGGTGCTCGCAGATCACTGTGAGGATCTCAAGAGAACAACCCGATAGTACAGAAAAGTGATGCACTAAAGAGCATTAAAGAGATTCCTGC
>NW_010391297.1:40014-57065 GCF_000710305.1 Buceros rhinoceros silvestris | reverse complement strand
GCTGACCACAGCAGACTTCAGATCACACAAACACAATCCGTGTCTCATACAGGGACTTAAAAAGGCAGTGCTGACAAACACCTAATCTGAATCTGGACATATCCATATGAAGGAAGTGCAGTCCCTAGGTCAATATTTTTTGAATCTTCCTGACTGTATCTGTACCATAGATTAAACGTCTATGCCTTTAAAATAGCAGCAGGATATACATTTATAGTTTCTGATTACTAGGTTATTTGGAGTTCTCTTCTTAAGTAATGTATTTATTACTGGCATACGTTCTCTAGCTTTCCACAAAGGAGTATAAAGCAAGAATTGGATTGCAATGTAAAGTCATACATAATGTTAAAAATTAGTAGGGTCTATAGAATGTGACTTGGAACCTTGACTGTCATCTGATCTGTCTTCAAAGCCAAGACAAGACCCATCTATGGATACAGCATTCCCAGCACAAAGCTATTTAACTGTTCTATGAAAAAATGCAGTAGTGAAGATCTCTAACCCCCTCCAGACAGTCTCTTCTGCTGTCTGATCATTCTTATCATTCAGCAAGCTGCCTAACCTAAATTTCCTTTCGCTGTAATTTAAATCTGTTACTTTACCCATTTCCCAGTGGATCTGGAGAAAAGTCTACTGCCTCCTTAATTTTTTCACCTTTCTGCACATAAAGGACTGAGAGAATCTCCCTTCACCTTCTCCTTGCTAAGGAACCCCAATTTTTCCCTGTCACTCACACTTTCCGGATGTCTGATAGCTCTCTATTCTGTTGCAGTATCCTCCCCAGGGTTACGTTTTGGAAGGAGTTTGGATGGACCCTTTCTGCAAAGGCCCTGTGGAGGGCAAGCGGGAGCATGACTTGTGTGTCAAATATCCAGGTTTCTGTAGGACTGCTCACCACCGTGTAGCTGCAAAGATGAGCACATGGGGTGGGAATGAGTTATATTCAGTTTATTCACTATCATACACAGACTGTTTTCCAAGGAACTGCTTCCCTACATTGCTGCCGGCTCCTGAACCCCCAAGGCCTCCTGATTTAGTGGCTCATGTGAATCAGCTCATCACTCATGGCTTCTTAAAATTCAACCTCTTCCAACAAATTGTCTCCTCTTCGATCATCTAGCAATTTCACAAGGCCTGTCCCCAATTCCAGCTCTGGCATGCTAATAATCCTTGACTATAACACTCATTTGTAATAGTGTCAAAATGATTGTTTTTAATTAATTTTAGTTTTTGCAACAGAACAAACTGAAGTGGATGTGCTCACAAGTTTTATAACTGAAAGAGCAGCGTTAACTGTTCTAATGATGTGGAGATAGCTGGAATGAAAAGGGTAATCCATGCTGGTTTCATTTTCCTGTCGCCACATGGGGAAGAACCCCAAGTCTGCTTACACAAACCCAGAGAAACCAGTTGCAGTGTTAGTTACATACTACAGTTGTATAATCGGAAAACAGCCTCTGCTATAGTTTACATGTATTGTGGTTGGTATATGCTGCTTAGAGATTTTTCATGGATTGCTGATGCTTTTCCATTTTTCCTCTCTGTAGATTATCAATTTGGTAGTATTGCTGATTCTGCTGAGCGCCCTGACTGATCCTGACCAGTACCACCTAACCAGTGCTGAATTAGGGGGTGAATTTGAATTTATGGATGATGCCAGTAAGTACAAACTGCACAAATACTAGCACTCATTGATCCAGCATTTATGTAACTGTCCTATCATTTCAATAATTACTGTCCTGTAAATATTGCTTCACCTTGGTATCTTTCAGAAGCATTTTTATTGTGAAAGGTGTAATCATGGCACGGTTCAAACTGGTCTTCCAGTAGTAACCTTATCTGCTACCTATTAGTAATCTGCTCTGCTGTGTCCTGACGTGGCTGGTGCAGAGCAAACCCTTGACATGGAGATGTTATCCCTGAGCATGATGCTGAAAGCCTGAGGAGGATTTTCATAGAATCATGGAATTATCTGGTTGGAAGAGATCTTTAAGATTATCGAGCCCAACCATTCACCCTGCACTGCTGGGGTCCCTAAACCATGTCCCTCAGCACCAGATCCACATGGCTTTTAAACACTTCCAGGGATGGGGACTCCACCACCTCCCTGGGCAGCCTGTTCCAGTGCTTCACAGCCCTCTGTGCAAAGAAGTTTTTCCTGATATCTAACCTAGATCTCCCCTGGCTCAACTTCAGGACATCTCCTCTCGTCACCGGTTGATTCACAGTGTCTGCACCTCCCAGCATCATGTCCCATAGTGCCTGCACATGCATAAGAACCCATACTGCTATTTATGTAACTGGATGAATGCGTTCATTCATTTTTTACATACTTGCACACCCTCCCATGTGCACATGGCAATACTTCAACCTGTTGTATTAGAAGCAAGTATAACTGTATAGTCATAGGTGTATTAGCGATAACACAGGGCTTATTCCTTTTCTCACCGAAACGCATCACAGAAAATCTTCAGTGCAGTTTCAGGGAAGGGTGAGCCAGGACTTTTATGTCCCTGCAAAAACCTCCTGTCCTTTGCAAATGTTTCTTTCTTTCATGACTGTTTCAAATTATTTGATGATGTTGGTTTGTTACTTGCTTTAACCATATAATTCATTCCTAGTACAGCTTTCCCTCAATGTGATTTTGATAAAAATGTCTGTTTATTTTAATTTCTGTTTACAAGATTTGTTACATTCGACATTTCTCACAGTAATCTGAAACAAGGCCTCCTGCTAGTTACACTGGTGTCTTGCTGCTCAGTCATACCCATCCACAGCAAAAAGCTCTAAGTCCTTTCCTCATTCCTACCAAAGTCAATACAAATTTCAGTGGGAAAAGGAACAGCTTCACACCTGAGAAAAATAATTGCACCCGTGTTGTGTCAGTGCTGCTAGGTATCAGTTAAGAGGCGGTTATTTCCACAAGGTCTTTCGTACAGATTTGGCTTGAGGGTCTACATTTAATTAATAATCTGGAGCAATTGCTATTTTACTGTGTCTTCATTGAAAAACCACCTACAACTTCCGACTAAAAATCTTTTTATATAACTGGATTTAAGAAAGTAAGGACTATAGTTGATACAGATGGTCTCCTAGCTGTTCCTGACATATTAAAACTGACTGCCTTGTCCTAATTCTCAGAGATTAACCTTGGTAATGACTGTCTGTCAGTGTGGTTTTATATAGCCGACATCAGAGGCCTGACAATGCCCAAGGCTTTAAAATAGTAATTCTGTTTTGTAATGCAATAGCTGTCAGATCAAGTGCACTGGGGATTTCCATCTACACTTGAAAATTGTATTTTCTATAATGTTTTATCGAGGTTTCAAGTGAACCCTGCAAAACTGTAAAAGAACAGTTTGTGGGCTAAGCGACCTCATTTCCATTCAGTAAAGGGAGCATTTCACAGGCAGTTAAATTACAAATTAACATTTGAGTTAATGTCTCCTTGTATTCTTTGACTCCCTCCAGTTTAATGTCTTACCGAGTAAAGGCAGCTGAATCAAGCTACTGGCTTTTACAGTTGCTGGAAATAGCTGGCAGGAGATTTTTTTTTTTTTTAAGTATGAATATATTTGTTCAAATCTGAGGAAATGTTTGCTTATGAGATAAAACATCGGACAAAATTCCACATGCTCTTCTCTTGCCCTTCTTTCATTTGTCTTCTTTGAAGAAATGTTTCCTCGGTTAGCTGGATGTGCTGAGATTCTTAGAGGTGAAACCATGTGTTTGAAATACAGAAGATACATCAATGCTGATGCTAATGAAGGTTCCAAAGTTGTTATCTATATGTACTTGTGCTGACAAATAATAACAGTGGAAATACTAGTAACCATTATTCTCATTACTACTTTTGATGATCCTATCAATAACAAACAAACAAACAAGAAAAATGCAGACACGCAGTTTGATTGTAAAATTGTCACTCCCTTTCCCTCACTCCTCAAATAGGCTCCTTCATAAAAAAATCTGAAAATATCACCTGGAAATAAACTTATCAGCTGAGACACAGTAGTGGAATTATGGCTAACCTGGAGTTAACGACAGATCTCTCTTGACTTCCAAGAAACCAGGATTCACCCAATATTTGTATTCATATTTATTTCTCGCCATGATTAGGCCTGGTTTATGGATAACTTTCAATTTTCTGTTCCAGTGGTGGGAGAAATTCCTGGTACATGCAGAGCCAGTGCAAACTGCTTAAAAATGCCAGTGCGGCATCAGTTCTTATGCGAACGGCTGCTCAGCCTTGATTTCAGGATTTAGCATGGTTCCCAGGGCATTACCAGAGGCTCCAGAGAAAGCAGAGAAAGGATTTCCTGAGCACTTAGAAAAAGCTGTAGGTTATAGAAAACAAGGGGGGGAAAAAAATCTGCCAAGACTCGCCATGCAGCAGATGTAGGTACTGGAAGACGCCAGTGTGTGTGGTTTGGCTGGATCTCCAAGATGTACATCTGGGAGCTGGGGAAAATGTTGGGCTCCCTCCCGTGCTGGATATTCAGCTGAGCCCATTTAGTCTCATCTTTCTTTTTATTATTTCCTTAGGGCCTGGGGGAGTTTATGAACTAGAAGCTGGACTAGGAAAAATAAGAAATGTGTGAGCTGCCCAGTGTAATACTGCTGCTGATAAAAGACTAATCTCTGAACAGGAGATGGAAAAGCCCTGTAAATCATTTTGACTTCCCAGAGGGTTTCACCCGAGCCTCCTGCTCAGCTTCTCCAGACACACAGACCATAATCCTGCCATGTTAACAAGCCCGAAAAAATCAGTGAGTGTTACTTGGTTTTATTTACTGCCTTCACAGCATTACAGATGTGTGTGATACTTCATAAGCCATATGACAACAAGGACTGAAATCCTATGTGTGCCCTGTAGAAACTGAGGGGAACTTTGACACCGCTGTCAGCAACTCAGGCCAAATTCTGCCCATGTTCCTGCCCTGGGACGGGTACGCGAGAAAAGCAGACACCTCAGAGCAGGACGGGATAATGTGAAGGTCTCTCTGCTGAATGTGACATGCATCCAGGGCTTAAGAAGATTAATTCAAATAGAAAAAATTTAATAAAGAAACCTACAGACCGCAGGCTTGGACTTCTGTTGGGTGTTAAATGGAAGCGGCAGCGTAGGTGCTTTTCCTGCCCCAGTCCATCAGCACCACCCACGTAACATGAGCCCCGTGTCACAGAGAGGGAAGAAAAAATAGATCCCTGCCCTAGCACAGCGTATTCAGGGCTGCATCTTCCCTTCTAGCCTTATCTTCTGGAGTAAATGAGCTGGTCTGAAAGGTGCAGAATACTCTTTCCTTCTCATTGGCCTCCTTCCTTTGCTAGAGAGAAAATGCCACCGCCACATGGATTGTGACCCAGGAAGTGACATGGTGGGTGACAGCAGCAGCACCAAGCTTGCACAAGCAGCCTGAAGGAGAGAGTGAGGCAGTAATCCTTAGCTGGCATGAGGAGGCCGGGCTGCTGGGCGGGTGAGCAAAAGCCTGAGGATTTAAGGCTGCTGATCAGCAGCTTTCTGGCCCCTGCTGTCAGAGCTGTGAGCCAATGATTACCTCCATGGCTGGGCAGGTGATAAGCTGGAGGATTTGAGGTCTTCATCACTCCACACAGGTCTTGCCTGGCTGGCAGCTTCTCCCTGACCCTGCAGCACCTGCCACCAGCCTCCTCTGCAACAGGAGAGGGGAAGGCCAAGAAATGCTTGTGAGATGGATTTGAGGGAGCTCCAGCTGCAGAGCTTGCCATGCACACAAACACTCCATGGCAGGATCTCTGCCCAGCCACAGCACCATCTTCCCAAACCAACAGGAAGATAGAATCTCACTGCAAGGTATAAGAAAAAAACCAACCCTGATTTCTTTAAACCCAAGAGAAAATTCAAAATAACTTCTTAGGCAATAGGCTGTATAGGCACTGTAGTGGTCCAGGTACAGCCCTTCTAGCCATGAATGCCATGGAGAGTACACCATGGCTGGAAGAAAATTCACACACCCCTGTTAGCTTCTCATTTAATGTGCCACGTATCTGTTTTGTTCTGATTAATTGAAGCCAACACGGCTCAAAAAACCCAATGAAGCCTTAAATGAGAAATGGCTTGAGCCAACTAGGACTTGGCACAGTGGAGCTCAGCTAGAGAGACACCAGAGATGGAGAATATGAGTGTGTCAGGTCAGAGCTTCAATGTCAAGTTTATCGCAGTTTGCTAGGCTCTGGCTCTGAACCAGTACTGCCACGGCCACGAGCAAAGCGAGGCCAGTGACTGCTGCATCTGCTGCAAATGACAATGACAGCAGCTTTCTCTTGGATACAGTGAGTTGGCGACTGTGATTAAGCATGGACAGAATAAATACATGAGCAGTGCCTTCAAACTGGTGGTTAAAATAAGAAGCTTGATCCAAGAGCCTCTTACAAGAGGTTTCAATTGAGGTTAGTGGCTACAGACAGCCATTTCTATTTCTCTCCTTGTCTTTCTTTACCTCAGTTGTACCTGGTCTATTCAAAACCATTTAGGTTTCACGTGATGTATGTAGGCAGCCAGAGTAAATGACCACACAGTTAAGAGTGTCTAAAGAGGCTGCAGTACCTTTTATTAGTGCAGGTTTGTTTTGTGGGTGCTTCTTCCTCACAGGATAGTTTTGATTTGAAGAGGCCTTTGAGACCATTGAGTTCACTGTTAACCCAGCACTCTAAGCCAGATCACCTCTAAGCCATGTTCCTAAGCACCACGTCTGTATGTCTTTTAAATACCTCCAGGGATGGGAACTCCACCATCACCCTGGGCAGCCTGTTCCAGTGCTTCACAACCCTCTCTGTAAAGAAGTTTTCTGTAATATCCAATCTAAACCTCCCCTGGCACAACTTGAGGCCATTTCCTCTTGTCCTGTCACTTGTTACTTGGGAGAACAGACTGATGCCCACCTCACTACAACCTCCTTTCAGGTAGTTGTAGAGGGTGAGGTCTCCTCTCAGCCTGCTTTTCTCCAGGCTAAACAACCCCAGTTCCCTCAGCTGCTCCTCATCAGATTTGTTGTCTAAAACCTTGACCAGCTTCGTCGTCTTTTGGACATGCTGCAGCACCTCAGTGTCCTTCTGGTAGTGAGGGGCCCAAAACTGGACACAGTACTCAAAGTGAGGCATCACCAGTGCTGAGTACAGGGGGACAATCACTTCCCTGCTCCTGCTGGCCGCACTATTGCTGACACAAGCCAGGATGCCATTGGCCTTCTTGGCCACCTGGGCACACTGCTGGCTCATCTTCAGTCGGCTGTCAACCAGCACCCCCAGGTCCTTTTCTGCTGTACAGCTTTTCAGCTGCTCTTCCCCGAGCCTGTAGTGTTGCAGGGGATTGTTGTGACCCAAGTGCAGGACCTGGCACTTGGCCTTCTTGAACCTCATACCACAGACCTCAGCCCATCCATCCAGTCTGTCCAGATCCCTCTGGCCTCTCTACCTTCAAGCAGATTGACACATCTGCCTAACTTAGTGTCATCTGCAAACTTACTGAGGGTGCACTCAATCAGCCCCCTGCTTCCCATTCCTCTTGAAGGCAGAATTCAGGTCACCCCTAACAGGCACAGCACAGCCTTACGTCTCGTCTCCTAAATACTTGGAGACTGGTTGTGGCAACACATCTCAAACACCTGCGCTGGGTATCTGGATTCTCTATAGAGTCAAAGAGCAGAAGGAGGTGCCTCTGAAGAGCAAATTGGGATGAAGAGCAATTTGGCATGCACTGAGATGTCATCCCCTACTGAATTATGAGCTGGGAGCCCAGGTGCTTCCCAGTGGCTTTTCTGAGCACCCACAAGCCAAGGTGCATAAAGACACTGAGTAGGAAGCAGTGAGGTGGTGCAGGGGTGCAGCTAACTTCAGTGCTGGTGCCTCTCCTGGGTGAGACCTCCTTACTCTGACAAAAGGACAAAGATTCAAGCATTTGCTTTGCAGGGAAGGACAATTGGATTCCAGGCCCTTATCAGACTACAGTGGTTTGAATATGCTCCTCTAAGTGCCCAGGAAAGGGACTCCATCTGTTATATTAGGAAGTAGCCTACAACAGGGACTATTCTGTTGCGTTTGAGTTGCTATGCAATCACAAGGACAATATTTGGGGTCAAGGGAGAGAGAGCAAACCCGACATGGGCAATGTCCTGGAAAAGGGGAGGCCTGGGTTCCTAAATCCTTAATTTTGCTGTTGGTAGGCACAGTGCCCAAGAAACTTGTATATGTAAGCACCCTCTGGAGACACCCTCGCCAGCTGGCAGCAGTCTCCTCTTGTTCATTTTTCTGCCAGCTTCACAAGTCTCAGGTTCCTCTCTGCAGCAGGGGCCATCAGTAGCCTGGATTACTGCACTAGGGCAAGGTTGGTATTCCCTCAGGTAGCAGAGGATAAAGGCCTGGGCCCTTTGTTTTCTACATGAATGATCTTACTGGTAGGTTGGAAAAAATTACCAACAAGACTTAGTGTCTGTCTTTCCTCTTCGGCCATGACCCAGGTGAACCTGCACTGCTGCCTGGTGGGAGGTAGGTGAGACCTGTCCACAGCTACCAGATCAGGACCTTTCAGGGACTTTGATGAAGGCTCAGGGCACCTGCACAGAACCTCATTTTCATGCAGGTAGGGAGGTGGAGGGATTATCCTATGCTGTGGGATGCTTCTCGTCATGTACCAGAGTTAGATGTTGTGGGAACTCTGTGATCAAATGGAGGCATCTTAACTCTTTTAATGCCTCCAAAGGCAGCAGTGATGAGTAGTGGACAGCCTGAATGTGGTCATGATTTGTGTGGCTCAAGTCCACCAAATGTCTCATCGAGGCAGGTAGTTAAAATGCACCTGGTGAGAGGTACAGAGGTGGGATCTGAGTCATGTCTCTTTGAACGCTGTCTTAGCCTTGGAAAAGTAGTTGCAATGTTCAGCTGCACTTCTAAACTCACTATAGGGTCAGGTTCAGAAATGCACTTCTTGTATCCTGTCTATGAGCTGTAATGATATACAAGGGAGATCTGTACGAAAAGACCAAACATACATAACTTTTCCCCCAGGATCTCCTCCCAGCTGTTTGTGGCTTAAGAACTTCTCAAGTATAATGAAAAGTAATTTGAAAGCTGAGCAGCAACAGAAGAAAAAGACAGGACCTCAGTAACTGCCTCAGTCAATATCTTAAAGAATATTTTCCTTCCTTTACTACTTCGCCTTTCCTGACAGTTATACATCTTCGTTAATAAACTGAATATCTCTGTAGTATTCTGGGTTGAAATAAAAAATCCCAAGATGTTATTTCTGCTCTAAGATGCCTTTACCTGCCAAGTTTGCTTTTAAAAATTAGTTTTTCCTTGTCCAGAATTTTTGTGGATACACAGCAATGGTACACAGCAGCTCTTAGTGCAAAAACAATCTTAGTGCAGAAAAGCAGATACTTCCTGAACTACAGATGTCATCATCACTGGCAAAATAGTCTTCTTATCAAGACTGATGATGATTTTTTAAAATCCTCAGAAAAACATAATCCAACCATTCATGGCATCTCCACAGCCTCACAGAGGCTGCAAAGTCTTGCACAATGTAACCACTGTGCTTCTTATATTTAGGAGGCTTCCCACAAGAACCAGAGATTTCCTCCAACGATGGCTGAGTGATGCACCTGACCCCATCTCCACCCACTTCCCACCCTGCCCTTTGAGATGCCCTGCATGAGGCAGATGGCAAAATAACTGAACCAAGCTCTGAATTTATCTGCAATCATTTTGATGTGTTTCTTTTCCAGATATGTGCATTGCCACAGCGATTTCTCTTCTTATGATTCTGATTTGTGCAATGGCTACATATGGCGCATATAAGGTAATTCGTTATATTTGGTGAAGACAGAAATCAAGTGAACTATACAGCTCTGTAGAAAAAAAATGAGAAAATTGCTTTCTAACAATTTCTTGCTTAGTTATTTAGTTGAAAACTGAGAGAGAGAGAAAAAAAAAAGTCAAAGAAGCAGCAGAACTAATTGCTTAGCTCAGTGGTATCCCAGGGCCCTGTGCTGCGGGCAGGAAAGCTGCCCAGCTCTGTTGACTGCCTGCGGTTTCAAATGTAAGCTCTGGGCAAACTGAATTCAGAGAACTGAATCTTGTACCTACCAAAATTAAGGGAATCTTTTCCCAATCACCTCCTAAGCCTATGGTTTGTCTCAATATTAATCCTATTAATTAAGAGGGAAGAGTATCATGTGGTTTTTAATTGTCCCAATATAATGAGTTTGGGGGCTTACACCAGGTATATTACTGCAGTTCAGCAGCCAGACTGGCTTGGCCAACCCTTTTGTCTGAATGTCAGATTGCTTTTAGCTGATTTAACACTGCATTGTGTCAAATATTCCTTAGATTTCAGTGCAGAAAGACGTATATCCTTCTATTGTAATTTGTGGCTGATGAGTTATAATTTTTTTACTTTTTAGCAACATGCAGCTTGGATCATCCCCTTCTTCTGTTACCAGATCTTTGACTTTGCTCTCAACACGTTGGTTGCCATCAGTGTACTTGTCTATCCCAGCACAATTCAGGACTACCTCCGCCAGCTGGTAAATCATTTGATATTCACAAGCCTTTGGGGGGAAAAAACTGGTGCAACATGCACTGTTTGCCCTGTGCTTCTAGCCAGTGGTTTCCTGTTGACTTCCTGTGCAGTCCCTGAAAAGTCCTCTCAATCTTTGCTAGTCCTAGTCTGTATTCAACATTCTCACAAGGTTACATTAATAACTTACTGCAATATTTATGGAGAGATCTGGAGTTTTGCAATGTCGTGGAAGCTCTCAGCACCACTTCATTTAGAATGAGACTCATATTGCAAGACATAGGTAATACGTAATCGCTTTTGGATTCACAGTTATTGTGTTCATATCCAGTGGCTTATTTTTGGTGCTATTTCAAGGATGTTTTATTGCACCTTTTTTTTTTTTGTGTGTGTGTGTGGCTTTAACATAGATTTCATTAGTCAGGAGGTTGATTCAATGCTGGGGTTTTTTTGCTAGAAAATACTTTTGAATTTGTCTTAGGGACAATTAGAGGCTCCTTCCTTGCCATGGTCTACTTTTGCCAAACAAACATAGCCAACACTGCATAAGCTTACAAGATATGATTGCAACTACCTAAAGTAATGACAACAGCCCACCAGCCTCTGTCACATCACAGGACCATGTGCCATGTCTGGCAGGGTTCAGGTAGAGTTACAGAGCTCTGGAGAAGTCAATGCTGCATCTGTCTCTGAAAATCTGCCTTGAGAACCGGAATACAGATTAGCTTGGCTGTGAAATTTGTTATGTGGATGGAAAGTAGCTAGGACAGTATAAATAACAGGTAATGAGAAACAGCAGACAGGTGAGTAGACACACAAATCTGTGGGAAGAGGCAATGTGTCGAGCCAGTGGGAGCTGGGATGCATCAGGGGCCTGTTTTCCTTCACCTTACTTAACACTCACCTGCATTCACAGCTGATGGTACACTGGAAGAGAAGCAGAAGAATAATTCAAAAGGTTATCAGAAATACGATTGGAAAGGAGCAAATTACAGCCAGAGCTTGGTGAGCGCTTGAAGCTGGCACTGCTATTGGCTGGAGCCCTCCTGCCCATCCTTCACTTGCAGTCCCTCATTTCTTCATCAGTGCCAGCCCTGCTCTTGTGTCAGCACAAGAATATGTGTGGCTGCAGGACCTCCCCCCACTTCCCAGAGCATGGTTTCACTCAGTCTTGGCCATTGAGAGGACATTAAGTGGACAGGAGCAGGCTGGGAGCTACACTCCAAGAAGCCCCAGCTTTTCTGCTGAAAACCTGGTGTCATGTTTGGAGCCAGCTCACTAGAAGGGCAAAGAGCAACTGATTCTCTTGAAATGCTAAAACACCACTGTTGTTCCCATGCATAAAAAAAGAAAAAAAAATATGCCTTTCTGTAGCAGAAATACAAGGAGCAGGCCTTGGAAGGTATTGGGAATGGTGCAGCAGAGCACTTTGTGGAGCCACGTTGCTGCTTGGAGCATTAAAATCTCTGGTTGCACACGTCTTTGTCTTGCTATTGTAAATCATTTTCGGGATTGGTAATGAAATGCCTCAAGACTTCAGGAGTGCTAAAATGTCAGTGGTCAAAAGGGCGAGGGGGGATTTCCAGGATAATTATAGGCTGATTAGCCTGACATTGCTACCAAGCAGAATTGTAACAGAAGGGCTGAGAGGAGAGTCAGTTTATACAGGATTAGACCAGAGGAATATGATTAATGACTTCCAGCACAGTTTCATGGAAAATCAGTCCTGCAGGCAAACCCATTTTCTTTCACCGACAAAGATTACTGGCTTTGTCAATAAAGGTGGGCAGGGGCATAATAGACTTTTGTGAGACGTTTGACTTCGCAGTATGGTGCTCAGAGCAGCAATAAAGCACTAGATCAATAGAGGATGTATCAAATGGATTAGAAGAGGTTAGCTAGCAGACTGCGAAGGGTCATGGTCAAGCCAACCATCTGCCAATGAGTTTCTATTTCAGGCAGAGGAAGGTTTCCAGGAATCAGCAATAGATTTCACTTTTTTCCTGACTTACATGAATAACCTTGGTACCCAAGAGGCCATTCACAAAGGCTAACATTAGCCTTGGGAGAGCATCCCCATACTCACTGTCTAGAGGGTTTGAATCCTCTAGCGGGTGGTTGCAAGCAGGACCCTAATTTAGCTGTTCTGTGTCATCCTCTGAAAGACCCTGTCCCTGCATTGCCCAAAGCGAGCACATCTCTGCAATTCTCGGAGGCAGTACTTGTGACGTTTCCCAGCAAAATCACTTCTAATAAACCCCATGGCTGACACAGAGGTTAATGAAGCAGTAAATAACACTAAGGATGGAGCCATTAATCAGAGTGAGCTAGACTGACTGAGAACCCGAGTTCGGTCATTAATGTGTGCTGCATTGCTAAAGGCAAAGAAATGTTAAACCGTGAGGAATATGGATAAGCACAGAGTACGGCAGCTGTACCTGGGGTGCAGTGACCCTGTACGCAGTCTTGGGAACTAAGTGCCAAAACAAGAGTCCCCAGGTTTTTTTGCTGTTTGCAAAACCTGATCAGGGGATTCGTGGACAGAAAAAGCCAGCATTGAATAGTAATGGAGAGGAGACTTCTCAGTTGGTGATGTAGGTTTCATCTCTCTGTTTATGGTGTCTGATTATAAAGGGCAATGCTTAAAGGTCAGAGAACATGCAGAAAAGTTCCCCCCAAACTATATAAAAGATGCACACATGTAGTACAGTGAAAGACAATCGTTTTTCCAGCTTTGTTTACTAGGAAAGGAGACCAGGAAGTGATGCCATTAATTTTCATATGCAAAATAATGAAGTATTAAAAGCTGTTTAAATTAGATGAGAAGCATGATATTAAGAGTAGCTAAAAGCTAGTCCAAGTTAAGTTCATTTAGAAACAAGGAGTCATTTCTATTTTATCATTCGCAGTGGAGATTAGTGATTGGCAAAAACTACCAAGGGCTGTGATGAACTTTGTACAGGTTAATGAACTTCGAACAAGTTAATGTCACTTGTTCAACAAAGATTTGAAACTGTTCTGCATCTGCTTTGAAGTGCTTTATGTCTCCTCTGTCTTAGCTGTGGTCCCAAACACAAGTGGCTCAGCAAGAACCCCTTGTACTTGGAAAAGCCCTTGGAAGGACCACATCAGTTGGCAAAAGGTTGTTACATTTGGTTCATAGCAAATACACTCTGTCTGAGGGGGCAAAGGCAAAAAGGAGAGCTGGAGGTCACATCTGCTGGTATCAGATACTAAGACACACAACGAGATGAAACTGAAAACAAGCTTTTCAAATTCTTAGCAATAATGCCATCATTGCAGTGCTCGCACTCAAATGATGTTAAACAGACTTCTACCCATTAGACTTCTACCCATTCCTCATCCTTTAATAATACTCCTGGTAGATAGGTTTGTCGTCTCAAACACAGCATTTAGAACAAGACTGCAGTTAACACACCTGTTCCCATAGGTGAGACCTCAGCCATGCCAGTGGGGTGTGATCCCCCCTGGTGATTTATAAATAAGCCCTAGAGTCATCTTGCCCTCACCCCCTTTGCAGAGGTCTACCAAGGTAGGCAAAAAGCAAGGGTTGTTTCTTCCTGACATTCTTGCAGTTTTTCTTCCTCTAAAAGGGCTTTGGATTTGGGGAACGATGTTTGAGTGAACACAGCTCCATAAGGGAAGTGAAAAATCTCAATTGTTCTTTAAATTCACGGAATTGAAGAATCGGTTTTTTAGGAAGAAACCATAAAGATGATCAAGTCCAACTGTTAACCCACCACTGCCAGGTCACCACTAAGCCATGTCCCTAAGCCATGTCCCCACAATGTTTGTATGTCTTAAATACTTCCAGGGACAGTGACTCCACCCCCTTCCTGGGCAGCCTGTTCCAGTGCTTGACCACCCTCTCCATAAAGAATTTTTTCCTAATATCCAATCTAAACCTCCCCTGGTGCAACTTGAGGCCATTTCCTCTTGTCCTGTCACTTGTTACTTGGGAGAACAGACTGACGCCCACCTCGCTACAACCTCCTTTCAGGTAGTTGTAGAGAGTGAGAAGGTCTCTTCTCAGCCTGCTTTTCCCCAGGCTAAACAACCCCAGTTCCCTCAGCCGCTCCTCATCAGACTTGTGCTCTAGACCCTTCACCAGCTTTGTTGCCCTTCTCTGGACGTGCTGCAGCACCTCAACATCCTTCTGATAGTGAGGGGCCCAAAACTGGACACAGTATTCAAGGTGCAGCCTCACCAGTGCCGAGTACAGGGGGACAATCACTTCCCTGCTCCTGCTGGCCACACTCTTGCTGATACAAGCCAGGATGCCATTGGCCTTCTTGGCCACCTGGGCACACTGCTGGCTCATGTTCAGCCGGCTGTCAACCAGCACCCCCAGGTCCTTTTCTGCTGTACAGCTTTCCAGCTGCTCTTCCCCAAGCCTGTAGCATTGCAGGGGGTTGTTGTGACCCAAGTGCAGGATCTGGCACTTGGCTCCTCACATGCTCTTCTAACTTGCTGCATTTTGTGCTCAATTATTGTCCTTTCACCTAAACCACTGTTGATGTAAGGGATGGCCAGGCGCTGCTAAGCAGCACATGCTGCTCCAAGACTTGGCCAGGGCTCATGGCTTCAGCAGATGTTCCTGCTCTTCAGGGTAGCGGGAACTTTCCTGATCATTTTTCCACTCTCCTGTTGCCCCCGTGTAAATCCCAGTTGAGCTGACATGTGGAAACAGGACATTAGGTTATGGCCAAGACCCCAGCATGCAGTCATCCAGTCTTTGACCAATTACTGGTTCTCAAAAAACGGAGTGTAGGAGAACCAAAGCCTTACTAGGAGTTTTTTATTGCATTCACAAACTAGTTTGACTAGTCTCTTTATGGTAGGTCAGTACTAAAAAAATTGGTTGGGGCGGATTTACGGTAACTGTCCTTAACTGACTGGGCTTTCTAACCGTGTACATGACCTCTCTCTTGAAAGCAGGAGGGCAGGCTGTGCCATTAATACTTGTATTTTCTGCATGTAAGCTTTGTGTTTATTTTTCAGTACATATTTTCTTGGCATATATTCTTGCTTTCTTGGTCTCTGAGTGACTGCATCCTCTATATTTAGCAATAAGCTTTTGTGTAAAAGAGAAAGAAGCAACTTACTGAATTATAGCAAGATATTTTTCTACAAAAGCTGTACCTCACCAAGGAAGATAAGATAAAAACTTCAGCCATGAAATCTAGTATAGGAACAGAAACATTGCTGTCAAGAAGTGGAAAATGTGCTTATGTAACGTTTATCTGCAAACAGTTACAGCTGCTGTTGATGTTAACCACTCTGAACAGTTCATGGAAGCACTAAATAAAGGGCTATTCTCACTAGCAGCTGTCCAAAAAAAAAAAAATTCCCAATGCACTGGGCTGAGTGCTGGTGTAAGGGTTATTAAGGATTTAGTCTGGATTTACACCATCATCACCAAGAATATGGTTATAGCTTGGTCTAGTTATTTGTCCTGACAAGGATGCAGAGTTGGCCTGGTTGAGTAATTAGACCTGTAAGGGAAAAGGGGGTTGTGTGAGGAAGGAGCTAATGCATTCAGTTATAATGAGCTACTGTTGCAGCTGTCTTGTGTGAAGAACAGCTCTGTCTGTGAACAATGTTTTTTTCTCACTGAAACAGGAACTTGTGCCTTGCAATATTTCATAACGATTTGGAACATTAATTTTAAAGGGCGTGTTTTCTTTAAGCAATAACAAATATAGTAAAACATTTTTAGAGGCTATTTTTCAGCCAGTGATCCTAAAGTGTTTCACAATTACATATCACTGCAGTTAAGTAGGAAGATTAGTTTTGTCACCTCCATTTCATGTGTGAGATAACAGAAGGAGCTGGAGCACATTTTGATTTGAAATCATGACACTGCTCCCCTGTAGGACTCATACCTCCACAGGGCATGTACTCAGACAGCACCACTAACAAGTGCTCATGGAGATGTCATCCAAATTTAGACCAAATAAGATGGAGCAGAATAGACCCAATGTCTTTTGATCAAATATTTAGGTGAAAGGATCCTGTCCAGCTTTTCCTGCTTTGACTTTCTGGAAGGAACTGCCACTGATCTTTGGCAACCAGAGCCTGTGTAATGATTAGTTCATAAGCACAGGACTTGCTTGCCATTGCCCAGGATGGCAGGTTTCCTGCTGCAAAGCTCCCAGAGAGATGTCCTTTGCTGGATTGTGTCAGATACAAACCCAGTGAGCACAGGGAAGAAGACAGCCCACACCACATACAAAGCAAACAGCAAACCCCATAGCCTTCCGGGGGATGTTTGGCAGCTGAATCTTCACAGTGCCAGTTCCAGCCAAACTTACTGAACCTGACTATTGGCGCAGTAGTAGCTCACAGCCCCATTTAGTAGCTCACAGCAAGTTTTGTAAGCTGATAATTACAGAGTACACTAACTGAATGGTTCTTAAATGACTTGTGAGACTGATTTACAGTGTTTTGCTTATTTTTGTTTATGCAGCCC
>NW_010391297.1:28016-39916 GCF_000710305.1 Buceros rhinoceros silvestris | reverse complement strand
CACCAATTGTCCCTACAAGGAAGAGATTATGTCTGTGAACCCTACGTGTCTGGTTGTGATTATCCTCCTTTTCATAAGTATCATTTTGGCTTTTAAGGTAAGTGCATTTCTGTGTCTAAAGACTACTTCTGGTCATGGGTGGAATGTCCCTCGCTGGCAGAGAGGCCTGGCTTTGAAAGAGATCTAGAGAACTAGATACCAGGCAGCCTGACACCCATACAAAGCAAAGTGATAGACATTACAGAAAACAGGTGGAAGATCTCATAGACAAACACATAGGTCAGGTTGGGGAAGTGTGATGCTTGTAGAGGGAACTGCTGACACATAAATCCTTTGAAGGAGCAGGTCATCCTGATACAGACTTCCTTTTTTTTTCCAAAACTATTTGGCAGAATCTCTCACTAAGGCTTTAAAAACCACCACAAGATGTGTAAGGACAAGAGAAAAGGTCATCTCACAGACTGTAGCTAGGAAATAGGGTATAAGGACACCTTATCAGTCTCAACAACAGAGAGACCTGTGGTGTTTGGTACATAAAAGATCTGGGAAGGAAGTCTATAACATTTTTTTGACTATGTCATTCAAAACAAGGAAAACATTCAGCAAAGAAAGCTTTGCAGCGGGATCTCATAGCACTGAGTGACTGAGCAATGAAATAGCGGAGAAACTCAGTGGTAAAATTCTAAGTGATGGGCACAGGGGAAGCACAATCTTGTTTCACAGACACTGCTGTGGACTCTGAACTAAGCATGGCCACCTGAAAAAGTGATCCTGTAGCTGTAATAGATAGAACTTTGAAAATATCAGCTTACTGCTCAGTTCTGGTCAAAGAAGTAAATCAAATGCTAGTAATATTAATAAAGGAATAGAAATAACCTGAAATCTAAAGGTTTCTTTGCCAGGTTTGATGCCTTCCATCTCTGGAAGCAGATATTCACTTCTACTGCCCTATCACAGAAAGGATGTTGTAGAGCAGGTAAATAGATTCAAACAATCCCTCCTGGGAGGGACAATGTAAAGGACTGTCACACCAGGCAGCAAAAGGGCACAGGGAGAGATGATTTATTTGCTTTTATGCAAGTCTTATGCTGAGAGAGTTGGAGGTGGCAGGTACCAGATGAAGGGGAGATGCAGCTGGAAAGGACTCGTGAAACCACTGCACCCAGGTTCATGGTCCAGCGAGGTCAGTCCTCACCTGCTGTGTGGGACACGGGTCCAAAAGGAGCTCGGAGTAAGATCAGGCAAATCAGTGTATGACAACCAACCACCTGTGGCTCAACTAGTGCCCTGAGCCTAGGACCTCTTGGAACATATGCTGGTAGTTTGCCCTCTTCTTGCACCCTTCTGCAAGTTTCTCACAGCGCAGTGCTGCTGTTCTCATATTTCTCATTGGGTTTTATTTCAGAATAGTTCTTGCTCTTTCTCTGAAGAGCAATTATGCATGAGATTAGAGAAGTCCTAAAGAGCCACAGTGACACCAGGGATTTTGCTTCCAGACAACACATTTGACAAGATAAACAGGGCAAGTTATTGTGACAAAAGAGGTAGACTAGGTTATTGAAGCTACTTCAAAACTGGAAAAAAAAAAAACCCCAAAACCAGATAGGCTATTTTAAGATGCTGTTGGAAGTGATGTACACTTTTCTTCTGCAGCTTAGAAATACAAACTAGCCTTCCAGCTTTATATGTTCACAGCTGTACAGCTGATCTTGTTTGCATCTTTAAGAAATATGCATGAATATAATAAATATGCAGATCTCTCAGTTGCCGCAAGGGATGTGTTCTTTAAATTTTTCAGATGCAAGTATTAGCTGTTTTTTACCCCAAGGGGATCTGGTATTTCACTAAGTATGACAAGGAAGTCTCAAGCTTATTAAAAAAATGCAGGTAAAATTGGAATGACAAAAATACTTAATACAGAAAAAAGAAACTCTCAAACTTAATAACGCAAACCACTCATTTTAAAGGAGCTAGCACTTTTTTTCCAAGAGTATATGTGGCTCATATAATGCTCATTCTAGCAACATATTATCATGCAAATGAATCACAAAAAATGTGACTCACACAAAAACAAATGCTAAATTCCGGTTAGCATTTTCATTTGCATTTCTTGTGTTTCCAGAAAAGCTGCTATGCAGATTTATAGACTCTGTCCTTGGAAGGAAAGCTGGACAATATCAGATGCATCACACGTTATCACCGACAGACTTAACAGATGGAACCACATTTATATACTGAAAGTGAAAAGGTGCATAAAAATATGCCCAAACTCCCCCTCCCTCTGGAGTTCCACTAGAAATAGGGAGACAAAACAAAACATTGTAACCTAGGAAAAGCTACAGTAGGAAGAGCTGCATTCAGCTGGTGGGAAATATGAAACGGAGTGACCGAATTCTCAGAAACAGCTGGCATCATGACACTTTTGTTTTGGGTGAAGTTACGTGCAAAGGAAAACTCTCTGAGCAGAAATCAAGATATGGCGGTATTTTCTAATACTGTGGTGTTTTTGTGCTTTGCAGTCATGGGGTTGTGAAAAGAGAAGGGGGAGAAAGGGTGGTAAGAAAGCAAGCCAGATAACCACGCACAAGCACTTGTCTTCTAGTCCTTAGGATTTACTTGGATCTGAAGCAGCTAATGGATATTTCAGGTGGTTTCACACAGACTCTTTTTCAGAATAGACCAAAAAGTGTTATTCCATTTACTGTGTTTGTCTAGGAACTGAACCAGAGTTACATACCATGAAATATAGGTGTTTCCTATCTGGCTGCGGAGGGACATCTAGCAGCACGAATGTATTTATATACATGTACACCACTAGACTTCAAATGGCATATAGAGAATGCAGAGGCTTTCAAATCGCATCCTCCTCTGCATCTGCAGCTGGTTTGGGGTACAGGGTGTCGGCTTCCTCTGGCCAGCCCCAGCTGCTGACACAGAACTGTTGAGGCTTCAACACTGCCCTTCCCACCACAGGCAAAGCGCCCCAGGCCCAAAACAGCTCAGCTCATGTGAGCACAAACATAACAAGAATAAATGTTTTCCCCAGGCTGGCCTGAGCATTCTGCAGCTGCAGAGTGAGGCCTCCTCTTCCTTTTTGGCCTTTCCTTTTCTGGAAAGGAGGTAGGAAGAGGTAGTTGACAGTGGGACAGCTGAGAGGTATTCCAGTTCAGTGAGACAGTCTGGTCTTCAGCAAATTGAATATGAACCCTGCTCTTCATAATACGCCTATAACCTGCATGCACAAGGTGTTGAGCCTGGAGATGAGACCACTCTGCATGTCCTGGTGTCCTCAGCAGATGGGAAAGGGTGATGCAGAATGAAGCGCTGTGCTCAACCTGAGAGATTTCATGTCTCAGCCCAGGGGAATGCCTCCTGGCAGGGAAACCAGAAATGCAGTACATTGCCCCAGTGTCTTCCCACAGGGGCAGTGGAGCAGCAATCGGGACCATGAACGCAGCCCAAACAGTCAAGCTCTGATCCCTGCTTCCAGGAATGGACCACCCAGAGCCTCAAGGTTGTCACCTGTTTCACAACAGCCTGGGACAGGTCCCAGCACTGGGCTTGCTGGTGGCAGGGTCCTTGTAGGAGAGGCACCTCTAGAGCAGGGGTCATTCGATTTAAATTGCACACCCCAGCATGTGTGGCTGTGAGCCAGCAGATTATGTCCTGGCCCATGTAAGGTGCCATTTAAAGTGTTGCAGGACAGAGTTTGATTTGACATCGTTAATACTTTTCAATCATGGAATTTTTTTGCCGCTATAAGGAGTGGTTCTTGTATAGCCTTTTTTTTATACTCATAAGATACACTTTGCAATGTGCTGAGAAAGTGGATTTAATTGCAGAGTTCATCAGCACAGCAACCCATTGTTTATCCTTCTGCAGCACCAATATGTGAAATACACATGACCAACTCCTCTGCCATTAGCATCCCTCTGAAATCTTCATATGAACTTCAGTTTGTGTAGAAACCTTTATCTTGTTCTCACAACTTATGAAGACCAGACCAGCTCTGTAAACAGAAAATTCAAAGCAGCTTGAGAATAAAATGGGACTCAGTGCAGATGGCTCCTAACCCGAGGTGGCTCTGTTGGCTCTGCAGTGTTCACCCCGCACTTGCTGCCAGTGAGGGAAATGCCCAGAGGGCTGCTGCGACCCAGATCGGCACAGACTTTTTGCCATGTTAAAAGAAACAGCAGGATTCAGCAGCCTCTAATTTCTACAGAGATGTTGGACAGTCAGCTGGTCGGGCACGTGTCTGATGAGCAGAAGTTGTGCAGTACAGTACTGCAGTTATGCTGCTTAACGAGTGCATAGACAATAACAATGGTGAGAGGTGGGGTTATAAAGTTTTGTGAGTTTGACATTCAGCCCTTCTTGCACACCCACCCTTTCACATGTTGGCTACGTGGAGCTGTCCCCCACAAAAGGCATCTGTCAGCAGCCTGTGCTGTGGTATGCAGTAATACCGCTAAGGGTGGATTAGGCTGAAGGGTCTTACTGCCTTTTACTCAGAGCCTATTCCAAATGTGAACATTGCTCTCCTGGGAGAAAAATTTATATGCTTACATATTGTGTGTCCAGCCACATATTTTAAGGCAATATTTGAAACCTCAGCCAAGTTTTGATAACTGAATCAGCAATCTCATTTAACGGTGCTGCAGCAGCAGAAAACAATGGTTAGGAACGAGTTTCAAGAAGAAGTTACGTTTTGAGGAAAACATGTTTCTATGACTCATGATTTGCAGGCCAGCAGCACATCCAAAGCACTTGGACAAGGACATGCTCCAAGCTTCCTTCACTCTCAGCCATATGTGGGTCAGTGTCTCTGGGCCAATTATTTGGTGTGTGCAGGCTGAGGACCTCTTTAATTGCAGGGCTGGAACAGATCTCACCCACTGAGAAACAGCCCGTGCATGCAGGAGCAGGGCTGATTAGAGCTGTAAGAGCTGTAGGGGTTCATTACGGAGTAAAATGTGTTTTATTCTCCACATGTAACAGAAAGGGGAGCATTCAAAAACAAATCTCCCACTAGCTTCTCCTAGATAAGACTGTATTATCTGAAACAGGGCTTCCCTCAGTTTAGATTTTGATAGAAGAAGTATCGAAATTGGTTTGCAAATAGGTAGGCTTAATGTAAAGGAGTTCTTGTAAAGATGGGCTGTGTTCCCACAGAATTGTGCTGTATTCAGTCTCCGTTTTGTACTAGCTTTTATGCCTTTCTCAGCACACAGCATTTGAGCTTTGAAAGCTACCGAACTACTTATTGCTATTTATAATTAACAATGTCATTTTATTTAATTCTGGAAAAGATGCAGATCTCCATGTATGTGCCTTTACTCCACTTGTTTCTGTAGCCCGGGGCAGATTTGCATAGCCCACAGCTTGGGACGTAGAGCCAGTCTAACCTTCCCTTGGGGCTCAGCTCAATCCATAAGCCTTTTGCTCTCCCCATTTGATGGTCAAAAGTACTGTTGAAATCTGCAACACCTCCAAGTCATCCAGGGTCTGTAAAGAGGAAGCAAACTTACTGGATTTCAGCCAGCTTGATCCCAGTGGAGAAAACTTTATGATCTGCAAGCAAGCCATCAGTGAGTCATGCAGCATCCTGAAACACACAGCTTGTGTGTGACAGATCTGGAGAGGAGGAAGCACAGTCCAGCTCAAACGGATAAGAGGCTTTTGGAAGGTCATCAGTGCAAGTGAGTCATAAAAATATGACTCATTCAGAGTGAGGCACACATGCAAATCCAATCACTGCTGGCAGTTTAATTTGCATGCGCTAGGGTTGTGAAAGAATTGCTATGCAGAACCTACTAAGTAAAAAACTAAGGTTGGCACTACCAAAACACATTGTGCTCCTCATCACTGTTGAGTGTGACTACGTTGAAGCAGAAAGCTCCAGAGGGAACTGCATAGTCCCACCAGCCTGGTCCCTGGCATGCTGAGGATCTGATTCTGGTCCATCCCACACATTTACTGCCTGCTGTCTTCCTTCCAGTCACTTTGCTTATCTCTGCTGGACAAACTAGAATCTCTCCTGCTGGTAAAGATGATGGATGTAAGCACTTTGCCAAGTGTCAGCCCTACCCAGAGCCAAGTGAGCTTCAAGAACAAAACCAGTGAAGTTAATGATCCTGTGGTAGGATTACTGCTCCAATAACCATTTTTTTGCTTTATACCGAAAAAATGCAGTATTTGTAAAACATTTAAAAGGTCAGAAATAATCTGAGATTTCAATAAAATCTTCTACACTGACGATTTTCTCTAGTCAGGCAAGAACAGGAAGACCCCAAACCATTCTAGTGTTATGGAATACATTGATTTAATGGCAGATTAAGTGAAACAGAGTATTGAAACAATGCAGGTGATATATAAGATCATCACATAGTCCTTGGCCAGGCTTCCACTCACAAAACAAGGAGGGATTCCTGTAAATTGCTTGTTGATTCTTCAGTCCCCAGCATGCTTGAGTTCTTTTTACTGGGATTTGCTTCCATTTCCTAATACTATTAACCCCCAGCTGATGATATTTAAACATCGTTGTCATGGAGGAATCGAAAACTGGTTTCCTTTTACTTTTCGATGCTGTCCCTGAGACATTCTTCACATGCAGCACCTTGTCTTTTTTGTCACAAAACTTGTACCTTAATTTTATGCTGTAAAACTCAGATCTGCTGGTTTGCAGCATCCCATGCACAGTAATGAGATGTCTGACTGAACTCATATCTATCCATATTTCTAGACAGGTGTAAGGAAAAAAGCCAGCATATGTGACCACCGCATATGTGATCACAGAATCATATAATCACAGAATTGGTTTGGGTCGAAAAGGACCTTTAAATATCATCTAGTCCAACCTCCCTGCTGTGGGCAAGGACATCTTGTACTACAGCACATTGCTCAAAGCCCTGTTGAACCTAATCTTCAACAATTCCAGGGAGGGGCATCAACAATTTCTCTGGGCAACCTATTCCAGTGTCTCACCACCCTCATCATAAAGAGTTTCCTCCTTATGTCCAATCTAAATTACCTTCTTTTGGGTTTAAAGCCATTGCCCCTTGTCCTGTCACTATAGGCCTTGGTAAAAAAGTCTTTCTCCATCTTTCTTATAAGCCTCCTTTATATATTGAGAAGCTACAGCAAGGTCTTCCCAGAGCCTCCTCTTCTCAAGGCTAAACAATTCCTTCTCTACCAGTATGAGGAATGGTGATGGGTTAATCACAGAGCAATAATTCCTTTTCCTTGCAGGGTTACTTGATAAACTGTGTGTGGAACTGTTACCGATACATTAACGGCAGAAACAACTCGGATGTGTTGGTCTACATTACCACCAATGACACTGCGGTAAGGATATTAGATCACAAACTTGTGTCTAAAACTATGCCTTTAATAGCTTTATTTTATATTAATTTCTGATTCCTTAGTTAACCATCTTGATTCCTTTGAGAGTCCTCGTCTGTTTGTTATCTTTAGACTTGGGATTCAACAGACTGATGTGCTATGGTTATCAATGGTTGCTAAAATACTGGAGTTACTTTATGCATCTAATCTGTTAAAAAATCTGTGTTAAGCACAAACATGGTCAGGTATTGCCCCCGGTTCTGAGCTCTTCAGCTGTGTCATGGTCTCGACAACAGGGGAACCCAGAGATGCCATAGCCTGCGTCTGCTATGAAATGTGGATTTAGCTGTCAAAACTGTGATTTAGGATACGCGGCATCTGGTGCAGTGCTTTACACACTCACAGAGAGGAGCTAAAAGACAACAAAAGTTCATCTCCCAGCACATGATGGGTTTTGTATAGTAAGGAGAAAGAATGAAACACAGATCAACATGAAAGAAGTTAATAAACTGGTTTTAACCTCTAAGCATGGAAAGTGTCAGTTCACTTTACAGTGGCTTAGTGCTGACATGCATACGTGCAGGGCATGACTGACAAGCAATGTCTTGCTTGTTGCAGAAGGCACTGAAGGAATACAAGAAGAAAGAGTCCCTGGAAAGAGCCAGTGCTGTTTGCACTGGTATCTCTGTTCCACCCAACCTACACACTGAGGGCACTGTGCCAAATCTGTCCCTGGGGTGACTCCACTGGCTTATGTAACAAGAGTCTTTACATCATTTACACAACAGAATGAGAACAGCATGGACTGGGTAAAATTTCAAGATTGCTCCTCAGGTTTTCTTAATCGTGGGAGGTCTCCACACACTGAGGTATTAGACCATCAACTTTAAACCATTGTAATGAGTAATTCCTGTGCAGCTACAAGGGCTTAGAAAACTGTTACAACTTTTAGATGGAAGTTGTTACTCTTGCATAGTTATTTGTCTTCAATACCTGGAGCTTTAAGAAAAGCATAAGAAGTTTACAAACTATGATCTGAGCTGGCAACCAGGACATTTAAGCATAAAAACATGAGTTTATTGAAAGCTGAGAAGTATCACTTTACTGAATTTCTTTACTGGAATCTACTTTAGTAAAACCAGGAGCTTTATGTAACATAATTTTGATAGCTCCTGTTGATCCTGTGAGTAGTTGTAACTCAGCTTCAAACTTTGCTAACTCTACAGCCCACAGAATTGGCAGGCTCGGTGATGGGAGAGTGTTATCTGCAATATCTGGGAAAATAAACATAGCAAGGCTTTTTAAAAGCTACATTAAAACCACCTGCTCCACTGCTGCCTTTCAAAGACTTGTTTTCAGAGAAGCCTACTTACCAAACTCCTCCCAGTACTTTTGTATTTAGTCATTACCAAAGTGCCCTGAGCTCCCTCCTCATATTTAAAGCACTTGTGTTTCTGTGAAGAAAGGAAGCTTTTTCATCCCATTTACAGATGACATGTTCTTGCCCTTAGAGTTTAATTTAATCTTGCTTGTCTTGATCTTACTAGACAGCTACACCAGAGGCAGGTTTTGAGAAAGGCTGTTCATTCCTAGCTAGTGCCCTGACCATTGGTCTCCTTCCTTCAATATTTACAGTTCCTTAATTTGACTATGGTCACAATCTCTTGCTTTCAGGTAGGATGCATTTGTTGTTCATTCTTTCTAAGTAAGTTCAATGAGATGATGTTAGATCAAGTCCTATAGGAATAGCTGTTTGGGAATGTATTAGCTAACAAAAAAATTCACCCCAGAATTCTTGTTCAGGAGTACAGAAAGGCTCAGGAGAAATGCTGCTGGGGAAGAGTTTCTCAGGCCCAGTCAGAGAGGCAGGAGGAGAGAGTCACTAACAGCCTGGGGTTTGAATTATTTATTTGGCAAGCTTCATTTAAACCATGTCTGGTTGGTTCTTTCAGCTCAGGATGAGCTCCTTCATCCCTAGGTGACACAATCAGTCTCCATCTCTTGCACATCATTCTCTGACAGGCTCCATGGACACCCATCAGTGCAGAGCACTCAGCAATGGGATGAAGGAGCTGGCGTGCTCCTGAGCAGCCTTTTTCTTTCTTCTTCTCATTGCTGAGCTTCAGCAAGGAGCAACAGTTTGTAGAGTTAAATCCTCATCATTCTTCACTGTCAATCAGAACATTGTTCCCCCCTCCTTTCACCTCCCCAAATCACAGACTCAAAAAGATATTTTTCTCTATGTCTACACTGAGAAACATCAGCAAAAACAGCTCTTCACATGACTGCAAAAAAGTAAGCTCAACTCAACTTGATAAAAATGGTTTCAAAATGAAGTGTGGAAGACTAGGGCTTTGAAAATTGAGTGTGGAGGACCTTTGAGAGTTTAGGACTCTTGAAGAAACCTCATGAGATTTTGAAATGCTGTGATAGGTCTGTTGAATTGTATAATGTTCCCCCAACACTCAAGCTGTACTTTAAAATGTACATAATTTTTAAATGATGGGTTTTAATTTTTATCGATGCTGGAACCATTTTTCTGCAGGGCTCCTTCACACCAACATGCCTGTGAATTATAAACTACAAGTTTCTTTAAAAATGTGGGTCAGTCTCTGCCCTCTGTTTTGACAGTAAAGTGTCATTTTTAGAATCAAGCATGCTAACTGAATTCCATCAGACCTACAGGTCATATCTGCAGGGCATATTCTTCTTTTCAGGGATGTTTTTTGTAATATACTTATCATCAGTATTAGCTGCAGGAATACCAGTCTGTATTACTGGAAGTGAAAATCTAAGCTTAAATATGGGACTGGGCATGAATAGCTACAATTTAGAGTAATGAGTTTTAAATATACCCCAACACTTCCAAATTCTGGAAATCAGATCCCAGCTGCTACTTGCTAATAAAATTCATTGTGCTGCATAGTAATTGATACATCTCATACGCTACGTACAAGAACAAGAATTTTTTTTTTTTTTTTTTAGGTTATTAGGTTTGTGAATGCTGGGCACTATTATTAAGAACATTTAGACTTGGGCTGGTGTATGGGTTAGTTTACTGCCAAACTTTAAAGATCAGGTTTATGTATTGGAATGATTAGAAATTAAAAATCTTTCTTCATATATTCAATGAAACTAAGAAATTTGTTGCTACAAATGTTTTATTACTGTGTCTTACAATTCTGGGGAGAGAGCTGTCTTTAAAAAATTTTTCTGCCTTCGGTAACAAATCATCAACAAATTCACTCTTGAATTCAGAATTCTATATACCTGCAGGATTTGTACTGAAAATGAAAAAGGAATGGGTAAACCCCCTGTCCGCTAATAACTCTAATTATAGACAATTAAATAACCATGAATAATTGCATTTGTGTTATGATTACTTGATGATTGTTGTGTGTCATTTTTTGAAGGCAGGCCTATGTCTGTTGTAAGAGAAGGCATGTCAGCTACAATAGTTGTTCTTATCTCTGGTCTATTAACATCTTGGCAAAATCAAATTCTTGGCTATTCCATTGCCAGACAAATGCAAAATTACTTATAGCTTCATAAAGATCATTATTTTTCCTCTTCTAACTTTTGAACTAGGAGTTGGCTCTTTTATTTGCTTGAAAAACATATCTTTCAATTTAAATGGAAATACTACATTAATAACTGAGCTGTCCTTGAGAAGAACAATCGAATCATTACTAGCTGGGATGCTGTGGCATGAGAAATAGTTACTTGCTGGTTGTGTCAGCTGTGAACTCTTCCGAGATGTTTGGGTTACTGCATTTCTTTATTTGCCACTGGCCAAGTGTGTAAGCACACTTACACATCACACCCAGATTCGATTAGAAGAATGGATGACTGCTTAAGCACAGCTGCATGGATCTGCTTCTTGTTCCTTGTTCCTCGCCTCTCTGTGTTCAAGAAGTCCTTGGTGGGTCTCACAGTTAGTTTCCACCTTTTCTAAAGCAAGACATCATGACTCTGTGTATTCATGGTGAGAGTGTACACGTCTCAACAGCTATATTCATCTGTCTTCTTGGGCGGTCGTGTGGTGGAGATCTACTGACACGTCCTTCCAAGAGTTGAGCTTTTGTGTTTTCTGTCCTCACACAGGACTGCTCTGCCAACATCAGTCACTGGCACTCTCCTGCGTTTGTCACCCCTTCTCTCACATTCCTCATGAGAGCCTTTCTACAGACCCCTCTCTGTTACCAGCCCCCAATTCAGTGACACTTTGTTTTAAAAAATATTCAGCTGTCTCTTTGCCTTCCTACTGACTGTCTGATTTTCATACCTCTAAAAGCCATGGGAACCACTTAAGCATGGACTGATCTGGGGCGAATATTACCAGCACAGAGATTTCCATTTAGTTCTCCCTGGTCAAATGGGTTCTGATAAATAATGTTCATAGATCTGAACTGTAACTAACCTGATATATGCATTATTGGCTACCAGATAATCTGTTTTTTGTCATTCAGTGTAAGTTGTTTAAGCCATCCTTTTTACACGTGTGTCACCTTGAACAAACAGATGTCCTCTCCGCTGCAGGCTGTGACTGGGATATTCCT
>NW_010391297.1:7908-27942 GCF_000710305.1 Buceros rhinoceros silvestris | reverse complement strand
TTAGGTGAGAGGTCCTCCTTCTGTGGCCCTGGATTGAAGTTTGACACTACATGAACATACTCAGCTTGTCTCCATGAACAGACTGCATTAGGGCGTGGGGGTACCAGCTGCTGCTGGACAGGGGAATGGCTTGGACCCCAGCTGGTAGGAAGGCATGACCCTCTTATGCTCTAGGGTCTGATAACACCATGACCAGGGGATCCGGCTATATATCTTAGTCACAGCAGAGTCACTCAGGGATATGATATCTCCCTTCTCCAAGTGTTTCTCCAATACTTCTCTCCCCTCAGCTTCTGGAGGTATCTGTAGGAGATTTTGGCATGGCAGTATGGTAGCTCCCCCGAAGTCAACCATAGTAACCTGAATATTATTTTTTCCACTTTCCCCATCTGAGATTGCTTTTTTTCCTTGCCACCTGCTCAAGTATGCCATGGATCAAGATTCGTTTTCTACACTAACTTGAACTGTGACAGCAGTACCATGGAAATACTCATCCAATCTGGAAAAATTGACAGCATATGAGTACAGAAGATAACTCAAAGTTAGACAATTTGTTCTCCAGTGCAGGACTAGCTCCTTTGCACTCTTGGACAGCCGGGGGAATTTAATTTTTTTTATTTTTAACTCTCACAGTTTCATCTACAGTCATGCTGCCAGTAGGGATAAAATGTAAAGCAGTAAATCTCTCTTCAGAGTGGGGTTTAGATCCTTAGGTACTTTATCAAATTGCTCCAATGGGTCCTATCAGACATACACTTATACTCAATGGTTAATAAGTTACTTATTTTTTCAATGCAGATACATTCCTTCTGTGGACATGACATCAACTAAGTACCCTGTAGTTAATCTGTCAGCACTTTTGTTTGCTATCCCTTTCTGAAAGCAGTAGGAGACTTGTTTGAGAAGTGCAGTTAGGTCTTTCACTCCTGCTGGATGATTTCTCTAAGCAGAGGAAGAATATTCTTTAGTAAGGTTGGAAGATTCATTCTTTGTGTTATTGTGTTATTCTAAATGTGTGGAATTGGCTGTGGATAGAGAGAAGGACCCTTAGACTTACGCCGATTAAACAGACTGAAGTGTGAGATGGAGCCCAGAAGCAGACAAACCATATGCAAGAACTCCTGTTTCTGACAGGTACTTTGAGATGTGACTTCCAACTACTGAGCCAGTTTGGGGATGGTACATGTCAGAGGAGAAGATAACTTGGAGAAAAATCCCACTTTAGAGATATTTTCTGTAATGTGGCATAAAAATTTTACAAATTTGGCAACATTCACCAGGTAGCTGGTCTTGTTTGGCAGTTTGTATTCATAACATTATTACTGGGCCACTAGATCACAGGCATATCTTTCCAGTGAGTAGAAACCATGAAGATACTTTAAAGCTAGCAAACACCACAAATGAATACCCCTGACATGACTTCTCAGGACCTCCAGCTGAGTCCAGACCTTCCCTAGTGGAAACTGATAAAATCTGCAAGAGGGAAAGCAGGTAAAGTGAGAGGCAGAGAAGAGGAAGAAGCAGCTGAGGCAAGGAAGAAGAAAAAAAAAAGGATATAAGCAGAACTACCCAGTGCTTGAAGTAAAGGGGGTGATTAGTTAGTAACCACATGCTATAGGCTACATGAATGTGGGAGCGTGGTTTAAATGCTGGATCTGTTTTTCTGCAGACTTGCCCTTATAAACATTCCATGAGCAATGTCTTTAATCCGAGAGTTTTCAAAGGGCTCCAGCTCCAGATGGATGCCAGCATTCATGTCTTGATAGTGTACATGTGGGACTTGAGCACTCTCTCCTCTTCTGTTTGATTTTGAGTTGCAGAGAAGTATCATGACAGTCTGCATCTGCCAACAAACAGATATTCAGCTGCTCCAGCACTTCATATTCTACCTGCAGTGAAGTCCCATCCCTTGTCAGTTTTCCTTTAATCTTAGTGAAGAGTTTGGTTTTTCTTCCTTCTTTTTTTTCATTTAACTTTTGCATCTTGTCATCTATACTCAGCTCTTTCTTCCACTACTTCCTTGTTAATAGAAGGATTTTGTCTTAAAATCCAGCATTCCCTGTGGTCTAAATTGCTTCATGCTGCCTGCTCGCTCTTAGTGTCATTTGCTAATTACTCTTCCTGTTATAGGTCTCACCTATTACTAGGTAGCTGCTGTGCTGTTTGGAGCAGGCTGTTAACGGTGTCAGTTTGGGGCAAATACCCTCTTATGTTTAAAAATAATATTTCCAAAACATTTTCATTTGTTTTTATAGTGATTACATTTACTTACAAGTTAAATTACAAGATCAAAATATACATTTATCTATTTTCCCCAGTAGATTTTTATTTTTAGCACAAAAGCTGTATGTTTGCAGCTCAAATACTGGAATTATTCTAATCCATGACAATTCATAAGAGATTTGTAATAGAAACAGACAAATCTGTTCTCAGTGTTTATAATTAGATTAAAAAGAAGACATGAAATGGGGATGTGTGATTTAGATCTTCCAAATCCTTTTGGATTCACTAATTGGGAGTGTTGCAATGTAGGAAAAAACAGTTTATAAATTTGCAGTGTTTCTTTACAAACCTTTTTTTTCTAACGGGGTTGATTCATTACCATCTGACAGCTGCTGTTCTGTGGACTTCAAACAACTAGTCAAAGTCTTCAATAAATTTCAAGGATATGTATCAGTGAGCAAAAGCCGATGACAACTTAAATCCCTGTTGCCGAGGATGTATGGGTATACTGAGCCATGTGTGAGCTTTCCAGATCAGACGCAAGTCATAGTTACACTGTGCAACAAAGGGCTGGGAGGCCTGAATTCACTTAGGGAGGTATTGTTCAGACAGGGAAATGAAGCAGAGTGCAAGAGGCAAAGGTCTGTCAGCAGTTAGCCATGCTGTGGCTTTACAGCCATACAGCTGGCCTGTGCTAGAAGCCCTGCCCTTCTGCAGAACTGTTCTTCCAGAGGCACTCCTGCCTTCAGCTCCAGCACTAGCTCATCCGATATCATTGCAACACACAGTATAAGCCTGGCCTTTGCCAAGCCAGGGAGAAACTCCTCACGCATCCCAGTCCCTCCAGCCCCGAGCCTCTTTGCCAAGACTTACCCAAAACCATAAACCATGCAGATGCAGGAAGAGCATCAGCCATCAGGTAGGTGGGAGGGAGCCGCTGCAGCTGCTGGTTCAGTAGGTGGCATTGTTCTCTTAGAGACTGCAGGAGGGCAATGCTCAGCTCCCTACCAGGGAGGAGCACCCAGCTGCGGTTGTTTTGATGAGGGCAGGACAATAACCCAGAGGTCCAGCTTCCTGTGGTTGTTAATGGCTTCTGGTGATTTCTGGACCATTCTTTCAGTCTGATTTCTATTCACTTTAATGGCTCCCATAGAGTAACTGCGCTCTTCCCAAGTGTCCCTCCGGACTCTTTATGTCCACTGCGGTCTGCCCAAACTGCACAGCACTTGTGGTTTTGGTCTTCTGTCTTAGGGGCAGTGAGGAAAGTGAAGGCTGCTTTAAATGAGCTCTGTGATACCACTCAGTTTCTGAAAGAAAAAGGCTGAGTAAGCGTTCATGTAGCAAATTTAGAAGATCTGCAAAAGTTTGTGGGAGTTTCTGGTTGACAGGTGCTTTACAGATGTGAGTTAGTAACATTAATGGTTTTTTGTATAAACATAAGACTTTTCTCTCAAGCTGTCAGTTTGTCACCTTTTGTGACACTAGTCCTTTGTAGTTTTAACACAGTATTATAATAATTTGGTGATAAACAAAGGGTTCCCTTCAACATTCACTAGGAAATGCCTAAATACGCTGTGCAAGAAAACTTGTGTTTTAGATACACATATTTTGTATACTTTTTAATGGTGATACCAAAAGAATATGTTCATATAAAAATAAAAAATAAAAGTAATGAAAAATACATATGGAAGACAGAACTAAAAATTTATCATCTCCAAATCCCAGATCTTAACACTTCCAAAAGTTATAATGAGACTTCAAAATCTACCTCCAAACTTTACAACTAGACCATCTCTCTGTTGTGGTGCCCTAAGACCAACATTGGGTCACCCCCTGTCCCTAGGCATATAGAGAGGGAAAAACGGTCCATGCAGTGAGATGAAGGTAACACAGAAGCCTTCCCAGCAATATCTGTAATGCAGGCAGATTACAGATGCTTGCAGACTGCAGTCCTTGCAAGATGACCAGTCCTGTTATACAATCTGGCTGCCCCTTGTGAGCTATTCCTAGGTTCCCATCTTGTTAACTCTTGAGTGGGATACAGGATGTAATCACAAGAGGAGATAAGGTTAGAAAGCGATGCAGGTTAGTAATTTAAAAGTCCATTGAAGGATTAGTGCTCTGTCACAGTCTCTGCACTCAGGACAGCACATCAGCTATTATTTGTTACACAGATTCAAAGTCTTCAGTTCTGGTGATATGCAGGCAAGTACCCCCTGAGAAAGCATATGCTTATCCAGAAAAAAAAGAAAAAGAAAAAAGAAAAATTGAAAAAAAAAATTCTGTCCATAAAAAATCATGACGCATAACTAGAGATGTAGCAGTAGAGGGCTGGCCAAGATGTAGCAAAGAGGGTAATTACACCATTATTCTGCATGACTTTTATGAGGTTGCACGTGATGGAAAAAGGCAATAGCTTCCTGAATCCAATTTTCTTCCCACGCAAGGATAATCACAATCTGTCCCTAAATATTGCTGTGTCCTAGTAACATATATATTTATTCCTCTTCCTGGAGGTCTGAAAATATTGTGCTGCTTCATTGCAAAAATCCATAAACTTGTGTAAAGTTTCTTAAATACTGTATTGGAGAGCTGATGGCTTTGAATAAACAAGCAGTTTTGTCAAAGGAAAACAAGACATACCAACTCTAACTTCGCACAGATGCTTTTGCAGCATTGAGGCCTACTCCTTCACTGAGTGGGGTTGTAAGTAACCTCTGAGCTAGTCTGCTTCGAGTTACTCCCATCCGTAGTCATTCTAGTGAGGTTTCTAAAGGAAATGCATATATATGAACATGAAAATACTTCCTGTCTATGTTGAGAGGAAGGTTTCTTGGGATTTACTGGACAGAAAACATATAATGAAATCCTTAAATAGTAATTAGCTAGTACCTTTTGGGCTTCTTTTCAAGCAAAGGCATCTGTGAATAAAGTAAAACATTTCTCATTTTGTATTAAATATAATTTGGCTTGGATGTGAAGCTTTGGCCCTACACCCAGGACTTTTTTATCTGGGGACAGGGGAAGAAGGAAAAGAAAGAAGGGAAAGGGTTTTTTTGTAAGCACTGCTCTCTAACTTCCTCGGGAACAGTTGCTTTTACTGGACACTTTTGACCAGATCAGCCATTTACCATATCAGAGGTAAACAGCCACCTCTGCAGCAGATATTATAAACATTTATTTATAAGAATTGCTTCTAAAGGTCAGTTGATCTCCTCTGGAAGAACATCTAACACAGGTCAGGTGGGTGAAAGTGCCTGACATTCTCCTTAGCATGAAGGAAGCTTCATCCAGATGGAGGTCAGCTCCCTGCCCAGCATGCTCCTGAATGTAATGTTTCTTCACACGCCTGGTCTTGGAGCGGTCTCTTCATCCTGGACCCAAAACTGCCAAATGAGTTTCTTAGTATAAAGAAATTAACTGCAGACTGCACTGCAGGGAAGCAAGGATCTTTAGTGGGACGAAAGAGAGACAGAACAAGAGAGAAGATAGAGGTCTTTAAAATTACGAGTGGCAGAGAAGGTAAAGGAGTAGCAACTCTCACTGTCTTAGCAAAAGAACTATAGGACATTCAATGAAATAGCTAGTGGCAGATTTCATAGCAAAGTAAAAAAGGTATTTCTTCACATAATACCTAGGTTAGCTGTGGGACTTCTAAAAATCAACATGGGTGCAAATGTGGGCTAGAAAAGCCAGTGGAAGAAAAATTCCTGTAAGACGTGACCAGTAAATGTGCTTAGCTGCAGCGTGGTAAAAGCTAATCCCCATTTCTTACTCCATTGTAGAAAAACTGCATTTCTTCAGAAACTCTTGATAAATGCTGCTTCTTCCCATCCTATAGACAGAAACATTAGAAACTTTTGAAGAGTCTGTCTCAATAAAATCAGTATATATAGTAATTTCCAGTAAATGTTGTACAAGAAATAAAACATGCCACATTAATAGGCTTATTTCCTTTCAAATAAAAATACAAAATTAATTACATACTCAGTGATATTTACATACAGTCTAGTGTTTATTCTCATACATAGTACTAAAGGAAATAGCTGCCGCCTGCTGCCTTGAGTCCCCATAACAGAGTTCTGCTGAGATCTAGATTTCTGAAAATCTTGAGCAAGAAATACATCTTAATTTTACATTTTCCTCTGTAAACTTAGACTTCTTACAAGAAAACCATGTTGTCAAACTTGACAGGAAAACATTGCAAGGAGAGAATTATTCTCAGCCATTCCTGCATACAGAGTAAAGCAGTCAGCCAGCTATAGTGGTTTATGCACACAGAAATCTGTTTTCCCCAGGTGATCTTCGTAATATTTCCATAGTCCAGAACCCAACAGTCCATGCAGGCTGTTGGGACTATCTTGAACTGGCCAGGTGGTCGTGTCAGCAGCCTTCCCTCTAGAGCTGTTTGTAGGCTCACTGTTTGCTTCACTGCAGCTGAGCAGGGTTTACGTTGCAGCTAATGGCTCCTCAAAGCACCACAGCTGTAGGAGGAAATTCCACTCCTCTTGGCTTGGTGAATGCCAGGAGAGCAGGGAAGTAAAACTGAAATCGGTGAGTGTGATTGCATACCATTAAACCTTCTCCAAACCACACAATGGTATCAGATTGATACAAGTTAGTGGTTGGTCTTGGACAGGAATCACTGAGATGAAAGGAACCCAGAGCAGAGGAATGGTACAACCAGGCATGTGCTGCTTAAAACCTCATCTTTCAGTTCATTTATCTCTGAACCTGATGCATCAGCCCTGTGCTACCTCAGGGAGAAAATTTTTCCTGAATTAGGAGAGGCATGCAGTGACTGTATTTCAGCCTGCAGCTGTGTCAGTGTTCGTCCCATCACCAGGCCAGGGGCTGCGTGTTGGACAGAGGCTCCTGGCTAAGGAAATGCCTGTGGTTCAGCACTTTTACCTGTGAAATACACCAGCACGGGTTCTGGCATACTCTCGCCAGCTCTCTACCACCATTCACTTTGTGGTTACTTTCCCTCCAGTTTTACATTAACACAGAACTGACCCTTTGTATGTGAGCTGTGTGAAAGAACAGGCTTCTTTTGCCCTCTCTCCCTTTCTTCCCCACGTATTCACGCAGGCCTCCCATAAGGATGCGTGGTAGCGGTTTGAGGGTCTGAAATTCAGAAGTTGCTTCTGCAGGAGAGTGATCCATAATGCGTACGTAGCTGTGGTGAAGAGGATGGGTAAAGATTTCCAGGCATAGGCTGAAATTTATGTATTGAGTTTTTAAGTATTTCCACAATTTAGTCCCGTTCTCATTCAGTCATATGCAAGTTTCATCCAACACCTTTTAAGATGTTTCAAATAATATGCCTGTTTTGCAAATGGGAGATCTTCCTAAGATGAACAACTTGCTGAAACAAAAGGTCAGCAACAGGACCAGGATTAACTTGCAGTAGTGATGACCCTAATTTCACTTGGCTAGTTGTCACCTGTCCCTGTCTATATACTGCATATTGATGCAATGTGAAGTCCTTCAGGGTAAAGGACTGGAGTTTTTATTGAAAAGCTAAAGTTTGGGAAAACATCCTGTATGCTCACTACAGCCAGCAGCATTTACCATAGACATTTTTAATCTACAGCTTTTTTTTGGCATTATCAAGTGGATTTCTGTTCCAGAAGGTGTTAGAGAAAAGTATGTTAGAGCTGTCTCTAACAATGTTTGTTTCTAACAAGATACCAACAAGGTATTTTGCCGTGGGAACTCGCAAAAGTTCTATATAGCTGCCAGCCAAAATGCTGTCCAAACTCAAAGCTGTTACCTAACAATTGTACCATTCCACCCAGTGAGAATACAGTGGGCTGGGGGGAAAAGTGATCCAAAGCTCTCTAGAGACACAGAAAGATTTCTCTTGAGTTCAGTGAGTTTGGGGTGAGAGCCTTTAGAATGCAGAAATAATCAATTAATTAAATATTTAAGTTTACTTGTACCGGACTAAGTACATTTTCTCTTCTAGAAATGTGCTAGACACCAAACAGATCTAAGAGCTTGAGTTCAAACAGGAATAACTGCAACAATATAAGAAATCTTGTATCTATGCCAAAGAAAGAAAATTTTCTACTTAAGTTCAGATAAATTTGGAATAAGCTGCAAAAATACGGAGTCATTATTGAAATTATGCAATTCCCCACATCCCCCTGAAAAAAAAAAAACAAACCCAAAACCAAACCAAACAACCACCTTTGAGACAAGATCAATTTCAAACTCCTTGAATACACAAATATTTGCCTGTGTTTCTTCTTAGGCATATTTCTAAGCAATGTCTTTAAAAACTTATTCTCCAAAACCAGATTAATCAGGATGGAAAAAATAAGAAATTATGTATGCTTATATGAACTGAATATGTTATAGCCATTGGCAAAGTTGTATGGTAATTATTTCTTCCAGAGAAGATCGTCCTGTACCATGTGCTTTATAATAGAGAGATGCTTGTGTAATATAATTATCCAAACCACTGGGATGACATCAGCTTAGTAAGGACCAGGATTTCTTATGAATCAGTTCTGGATTATTTCTCGCATTACACAACAAGACTGCATATCACAAAATGCTTTAATGGTATTGAGAGCAAACCCCAGCACCTAAGACTCCCTGTCCTACTTAAGCACCCTAACCATGGGACTACACAGCCACACTTTCTCCTGTTTTCTTTCTTTCCTCATGGATTCTTGCATACTTGGTTTCACTGTGACATCAGGAGGGTGGAAAATGGTACTTCCAACCTAACTGAAAATCTTACATCTGGAGCATTCGTATGGCAGATAGAAGCAGATAGGCTTTGAACCCTCTTGGTTTGGGAGCCCTTAGAGCTCTGGTCTCAGAGTCTCTGTGCAATGCTTTTATCACCAGCCAACTATATAAACAATGTGTGTCACCTCCTCCTCTGGCTGCGTATTAAAGAATGATGTTAAAATGCTACATGTTTCTTAAATACAGTTATAGGGTTTGTGAAAGATGTTAGGGGCCTCTGTCCTTTGGATTTTAGGCATCCTTTAAGACTGAACTCTACAACCACCTAATCTTCCAAACTTGCTTGCTGGTCTGCTAATAAAAAGCAGGGGATCGCCAAGTTCCAAAAAATGGGGGTCCTTTGTACTTACTTTTTATAGTAACTTGGGAGTGACAATCTCAAACACTGTAAATATTAGGCTGAGAGCATCCAGCGGAACTAACATTTTTCTCAATTCACAACAAACAAGCAAGGAAATGCTCAAATGTAGTGCCTAGGAAACAAAATGCATCAGTTGTCCTAGCAGATATTCTGCTTTGGGGATGCCATATGCATATGTTTTTGTCCTTCATGGATTACTAAAGTCCATTCTAATAAGGTTCCACGATAAGACTGAATAGTGAGTTTCTGTCTATTTTTCCAGTTTCTGAATTCAGCCTTTGGCTCAGTGACTGGCTTCCATTTTATGTCTCTGGAGAGCATAGCATGCTGCCAGAATAACTATGCTGTTTTATGTCCAAGGCACTTATCTGCTTCCATCAAGCCACGCTGAGATTTAAAATTAACGCAAGAGAAGGGAAAACTACTCTGATCTGGATTTTCCTCTCAGCTACTTTAGTACAAATTCAGTGATAAAAAATCTAACAAATTCTCTATTCCTTGAGATTTTTGTAAGCTGTTAACTATTTCAACAGTAAATAGTTAAAAGCTGAGATAATTCAAGTTTTATGTTGTATTAAGTTTAATATTTCTCCCTTTTACCAAAATAGACTTAACTGAGAAAAGATGGAAAAATTATTAAGGGAAGCTAATGGCCTGGAACTCTGTTCTTGTCAAAAATAATTAGAAGGTGGTCTTACAGAGGCAGAGGCAGAAGATTTGTAATTATAGAGTGGTTGAAGAGTTATTCGAACTGTCACGGAAGATAATGGTTTATTATTGAGACTGTCGACAGATTATTAAATAACAGTAACAAAACCACATTGACTTAAAGTAAAACATTTAAATTAAAGGACTTCTACTATACTAATGATGTGAGATACTTGGAGTTGCAGCTGGCAGCATGTATTCCACAAACTGAATGCTTTCTTCCATGTGTTGTTGTCCACTACATTCATTCATCTTAACCTTTATTTAATATCCTATCCATATTTTCTTTGTCTAACTCACAGACTTCTAGGGAAAGGTAGTAATTTTGAATTCTGCTCATTCACACTCATTTTTTATCACTTTTATCACTATTTTCTGTTCATGTCAAGGAATGCAAGATCAGGGTATTTAAATGTTTAAACACAAAGAAGTGTGGGGAGTAAGCCTGTAAAGTCGTCACTGGTAGAACTGTTCAGACAAATAAACTTTGCCAGCAATAAAGTGATATATCATACAGACATTTGGTAAATACTCTTTAGCCTTCCACTGTAGATATTTTCTTGTGAAAACACTGAATCTTTTTAGTCTCCCCAGTTCACATCCCACATACCTTGAAGATTCCTACAGAAATCCATATGCCTTAGGGTTTAGCCAGTGGCTTCTCCAAGAAGAAGGTATTTTCTCCAAAATACCTACTCCTGTAGGTATTCCTGTCTCCCCTCACTTCCTGTTGAACTGTTGATAAGTGAGAAAACGTCTTCTGAGGATCCTTGGGGCCATTGACCCACATACGAGTTTTGGGTCCATAGTGCAAAGCAGAGTGCTCACCTCCCAAGAGGTAGAAGCCTCACCAGGAGGCTGTTCTCCTACCAGACAGATTTTGTTTCATACAGGAGTGAAGGGAGTGAAGCAGCTCACTCATAGCAATGAATCTTCCAGGAGACCTACTGCAAATGTCAGTAACCTCAATGCTGGAGTAATAATACTGATGTAACTACAGTAGGACACTTGATCTAAAAGAGGATCAGAGCACAGGAAGAGGTACTGTCCTTTATTAATCAGCTTGTAGACCTGGAAGATGGACAGCTTTTTGGATTGCATCTGCTGTGATTTCTTAGCACGCCTGGTGAAATGGACTCTGAGCCTGAAAGGAATGGACCACAGTTTGGGCTTATCATTACAAGAGTGCAATAAGACAGCTAAATCTTCACTAAGTGAGCTTGATTCATTTTCAGAGTAATCTGTAGATCAGATGCAATTGCTAATTATGTTACTTCATCATCAACTAATGAACATGTGCCTTTTCTAGTAACACAAGGATTTTATTAGAAACCCTGTTATTAAACTAATGATCAGCTCTAGGAAGAGGATCTCAATTGCAGTTTTTTTCACAATTTACATGCTTTAGCAGTGTGATTTACTGAGGTTACATTTCAAAATATATTTATGATTTTTATCTCAATATGCATTTGAAGCTCTATATGTTGTCCTAATTTTATAGATGTCTGCCATAAGCTGTTTGCACCCCTTGAAGTTGAAATAATTTATTTAATGCTTTTTTGATACAAGGCTTTTTAGATTATGTAGTGAATATATGCATAGCATATTGCATTTACAAGTTCAAACATATGGTATTAATAAAGAGTGACGGCTCTGACAATTTCCTTTTCTAAATAGTGAAACTGTTTTGATTAAGGGCTGAAGATGCCAAGGTAGCCATTCTGTAATCCAACAAACATGTGCACAGATGTACTTGAACACATGGTCATCATGCATGTCTGTAAACTGACATAAGTACAATGTGAATCACCCTTGGAACTATCCCACAAAAGCCTGAACCAAAATCTATTTAAATCTATAGAAAGATTCCCAATGATTTTTTTTACGTTGTGAATGAGGTCTAAAAGGGATGATTACAGATGTTTCTTTTCAGAAAGCAGGTTATCAACTCCTTTAAGAACTGGTGAAATCCTCTCACGGCAAAGATTCCATTGACTTTATTGAGATCTGGATTTTCCCTATGTATATTTAGACAATCAGCTTTATGTGCTCTTTAATGACCAAGAAGCAATGCTGATAAATCTGGAAATTCCATCATGAATAACTCATCTTCAGCTGCATAAAGTGCCTTTGCCAGATCAAGTGCTCCTTCACCTTTTCACATGCAAGCTCATGTCAAAGCAGATGCCATTAAATATTGCATAATATCTAGCATGCTTGCTCAGAGAAGTAGAAGTCTTAGTTCAAATCCCTTCTCTGCCCTGAGTGGCCTGAACTTCCATCTCCCATGTCCTAGGAAGCTGCCTGGGCTTCTATGAATGGAGATGATATATGATTAAAGCTGTTCTAATTTCTATCAGATGTTGAAGTATTCACTGAAGGACTTAGGAAAATGTAGGTCTTTCTTCTCACATCTGAGTGTCCCAGAAGCACAAAACTGGAGATTTTTTTAGACATTGGGTAATTTGTTCTCCATTTCCTTTCTTTCTCCCCTCACCAAAATAATTATGAGCTATTCCAAAGAGACCTCAGAAAGAGTTTTGGGGACTTTTCTCATTCTAGCTCAGCAGTTTGAGTATCTCCAGGAGATGGGATTTAAGCACACTTGACAGAGGAGAGCTGCAGAATAAGCAGCTACTGTTACTGCCAGATTGAACAAATTCAGGTACCAGAATGAATGATCTTTGGTTGAGATCAAGCTTTCACTAGAGTCGATAAGAAATGAGAAGAAATAATGTTTTCCTTCATAATGAAAACAGGCACACAAATTAAAAAGGAGGAACTTGAAGCTAATACTGTTTCATTTTCTAACTGTTCTGCTCCTGCTTACTAATTTATTCTTTTAGTTATTTTTCAGGAAACGCCTTAAGGGTTTTCTTTTCTGTAAATTTTATCAGCTGGCTTCTTTTTAAAAATATAACCTTTTATTCCTTTCCTGCAGGTCTTGTTGCCACCATATGATGATCCTGTGAATGGAACTGCTAAAGATCCACCACCACCTTATGTGTCAGCATAAGTGAGAGAGCGCTGCGTGCCTAGGGAGGATAGCTTTACTTTTCAGACATTGGAGCAATAGTTTGATAATTTCACGTCCAGGATATAACCTGTATGGGTTATACATTGCTGTTTTGCTAACATATTGAAACCTAAGTTGTATTACTACAATTCTGTAGATTGTTTTAATAATTTGCTGCAACTACAGTAGTGTTTCAGAAACTAATGGACTAGTTTCAGAACCGGTCTGGGTAGCACTAAGGTTACGGTAGTCACCAAATAGCTTTTTCCGCTGTGTCTGACATGCAGTGCTAGAGAGCATTAGAGCTTTGCATTCTCATCAGGTTCAGAGTGTAACTTCCTTTTTTATTATTCGTAAAACTTCCAAAGCTTTACAAATAGTTTCCTCAGATGCCCACTTCCACCTCCAGAGTACAGACCAAGTCCAAAAAGAGTGAGATTCCACTTAATTCCTGTTCTGCAAGAATTTATGAAGTTATTATGCTATGGAGGATGATGATTGCAAGAAGAATGAGTCTTACACAACATTCTCATCAACCTGCCCAAGGGTAAATGCATTTAACTGGAAAGGTAAGTATGGGAAATGAGAGGAGACAAAGCACTCTGTGATGTATAACAAGCCAGAACCTGTGGTCTACATGGACTCGCTTTGTCCCAGCCTGCAACTATTCTAGCGCTCACAAAAAAGGGGTTCTTACCAATTTCTGGTAATTTTCTTTTCCTGCCTGCACACCTTTTTCCTCCCCACCAACTTCACAAGTAGTATTTTGAGGTCACAAAATCCCTGCTTTTAAAGTCCCATGGTTAGGTGTGTCTTTTGCACTCTATATGCAAATGTTTTCCCATTGGAATGTGCCTGTAAATATTGCAATGTTCTGCTGAGTGTGAGCTAAATTATGCAGATGCTAAGATCTATATTCCCAACCTATGGGAAACTTATGCATGTAACTTCTTTGAGTATTAACAGATATGTTTTGCTTGTTTCTCATATGCATCAGCGTGTGGATTTTATGTTCCTTTTATGGCTGAACTGGTTGTGCTGAGAATCTCATGGGACTCATCCATCCATGAATGCTTTTGTGAGGTATTTATTTCTTCCACAGAGAAGTGCCTCCTGCACATGTAGCTTTTTGTTGTTGATGAAAGTTCTACTTTTAATTGAAAAGGAACGGGAAAAGGGAATATAATATCTATCTCTACCTCTCATCATTTTCCCCTGTGTTGTCTTCTCTGCATTTGGGGTGATTGAAGGCTAAAGCTAGACCGATGCCATTGCCCTAGGTAAAGGGTAGTACAGAGCTGAGCCACAGCTTGGAGGGGCACCAAAAGAAACCAAGGTGCCATCTCTCCTGTGACTTGGCTGGTGTGTGAATCCACACCCTTCCTGAGAAGGACACCCATTCTCACCCTCAGTGCATTGACTCCATTCTGCAGACCAAAGAAGAGTGGAGCTTCTCCTGCCTTTTTCTGGAAAAGAGCTTTCCAGGGGAACACAGGACCAAGAACTTCCTTTCACAGAGGTTGCCACTGTGACATGTCTTTGCAAAGGCCAAGGAAGAAAGGGCCAGACTCTTTCTGCCTGTCTCTTCCACACCCCTGGGAAAAGGAAGGTTCCCATGTGCTTGTTGGAATTTTACTTCGGGGTTCATCTACTCTGAGATCAAACTTAGCAATACATTTGACTGAACCAATCCTGAAGTCCATCCATTGATCTCTGTCACAGTCCTATTGATTCCTTTGGAATAACTCCATGTATTAATATCCCATTACACTTATCTCTGGGAATTAATCTGGATTTAGGGGTTGGGCTGGCTGGCTGGGCCTCTGAGCTTAATTTTCTTTCAGTCTTGACAAATTTGTGAAGGATTTTAAACAGTCATCTATTTAAGAAAAGCTTGTTGTAAATACATCACATCTGTGTATACAAACTTCTCTACAATAAAAGAGTGTTTCCTCAAGACTATGGAAATAATTTTTGCTGGTCTTCCAAGCACAGCATGCACAAATTCCTGTCCAATCAATCTGACATGGGAGGATTTTCTCTGTAAATCATTTAAACAACAGTTTTTCAGTCCACTCACTAGTCCATTCACCAGCTTTCCCTCCATATGGAGAATAGAACAGTAAGTTCTATAATTTATTGTACAATAAAAGCAAGAGATAATTCAAGCTTTTAGTTCACTGTCCTGAACTGCAGACAGTTTTTCAGGTTTGACAAAGCGTGTGATACAGAACAGGGATATACTGAGCTACACCAAAAGTTGGGACTTCTTTTTCTCCACATCATTATAGGGATAATGTGCTAATTCACATGAAATTTCTGCAGGCTTTAGCTTGTTGTACTAAAGAATCAAGACTTCTTCACACACACCATACGTGCATAAGTGCGATACATGTGTCCTGACAGTACTCCTAATACCTTTTGGATTTTGTCCATTTTGTGTTGAAGAGGGCAGGCAGCGCATGGTATCAAACCCATGACATTCCTGCACGTACTGTAGCTAGACAGTTGGGAAGGAGGGAGTTCAGCTCTGCTGACTTATCAGAGGACCCACGTGGGAGACGAGTTCCCCTGCTCTGAAAAGGAAAACAAGATTCTCTGGGTCACATGAAGAGACACAAACTCCAGCTGAAGGCTTTCTGTCCTCAGTTGTTGAATTCTTTCTCCATTTCCATCTCTAATCCTGGGGAATTCTCACCACAGCTTTTCTATAATTCATTTTTAATAGTCAGTCATCCACAACATAGAAACCCGTTAAAAATCTGGTGTTAAGGGTCGAGGGCCGAGGTAAACAACCCCTCAAATTCCTTAACGAATCCCCTTTGTCACGCTAGAGACAGAAGGGGTTTAAGGGGGGAAAAAAAAGAAAATTCACTATTATATATATAGGCACAAACCCAGAAAAAGGAAAAAAAATGAAGAAGAGAGGACTTAGATAACCAGAGTTCTGTGCAGTCCTGTTCAAGGTCAGTGCTCTGGGCAGGCAGCCAGCAGCAAGGGGGGAGTGAAGGCCTTTGCCGTGGCTTCCAGGCGGAGCGCAGAGTAAAGTTCTGTCCGCGGCGAGATGGAGAAGGGGGGTAAGAAACCCCGCATGGCAAGGGAAAAAAAAACTGCAGGGGAAAAAAAACTCTACCTGTACGGAACAGCCAGGAGTTCGAATATCTCACCCGATTCCAGACGAGACTCACGGCAGGAATAGTTCACAGTCTGTGATCCTCGGCGATCTCTGGGGGTGCAGGCCCTCAGGTCCAGTCGTTCGGCAGGTCGGGCCTAGTCGGGCCTAGTCGGGCCTGGTCGCCGGCAGAGCGGATTCGTGGGAGTCCTCCCTTCGTGAAGTCCGGGAGTCCGAGAGGAAGATCCACCCCCGGCCTGCTGCTTTTAAAGGCTCCCGGCGTAACGTTTCACCCGACCCCCTTAACCAGTTAAATGCGGAATTATCGTACTGCATGGAATAATTCTGTTTGGCCATTACCCAAAACAAGGAAGTTTCAGCTCAAACCAGGACATCTGGCTTCTTAAGTTTCTGTGCTTTGGGAAATGCTTTCTCCAAACAGTGCTGTTTTCACTGTTCTTTGCATTTTTTCTTTTCTCCCAGATACTAGGATCATGTGCTTACTCAATCCTCTCCTGCTTTCTTAGCTTAACCTCTAATATAGCAGTTTATTGTTAATAACTTCTAGTAACTTAAGAGTGGAAAGAAAATATTTGCAATGTATGTTGACATGAAACATCATAAACATGGGGCCAAAACTGCCAAGTAGGAATCAAAACCTTGATAGTACCAGAAATATAGGTAGATCTTTTTCTGAAATTGTCTCATTTTTTAAAATATCCATTGTAAGGCCTTATAGGCTTCACAAAATCTGCACATGCTAAGACACAAATCTGATTTCATCTGTGCCTGATGCTCTTATTCCTGGTGGAACAATGCAGCTTCCCTTCATTGTACACTCACCCATGCATTGTATTGGAGAAAGCAAAGAGAAATTAACAGTGGTGACCCAGCAGTGTGGTACTCATGCTTGTAAGTGTGTTAAATTTTCTAAAACAATTAGTAACAACCATTGTTTTAGGTGTTAGCCTGTCTGTACTTTGGGAAAACTGCTGGTTGATAAAAACAATCCATACTTGATACGTTACCAAAGGCCGTATCAGATCAATTCATGGCCAGAGAAAATCTTGGCAAGGAAGCGAAAGGAATGATAACCAGTCTGAAAACATTCCAAATTCTGTGCTTTCAAAATAGTACATTACCCACCACTACCCTGTTGGCCAAAGTATGGACACCATGGAAGGTTTTAACAAATTTTTGCCAATATCAACAAGTCTGCACACTGGGAATATGCTTTGAATATGTGAGATGGAAGACTTGGCCCTTACCACTTGGTAAGGGCAGAATGGAGGGAAGAGTGGCGACAGGGACAGAGCATGGGGGGGCAATGTTCATGCATGTCCTTTAAACATGGAGCACAGGAGAGAGATGTCATTGCATTGACAGGGTTCACTGCTACAAACTTGGTTGGCTTACGGGTGCTCTTTCTCCTGTTCTGTGGTCAGGAGGAGATACAATTGCTCCTGTAACCTGTTAAGTTAGCTGTTACACCAGCTCAGTGCCAGATTTTTATCACTGGCCAAGCTGTCTAGTGTGACAGAAGACTCCAAGCTGCTTCTCTGGAGCTAAATTATCTCCTTAGAGCCTGCCTCTCTGGAGCTAAGTTATATCGTCCCCTTTTACAAATCTCTCTTAGTTGTAGAGATTGCAGTCAGGTACCACAGAAAAGCATTTATTGCAAAATTTCCGTGCCTATGGCTATGGAGATATTCCAGCACTATCTCAGTTCACAGCCCTGAGAAACCCAAAACAGCAGCTATAGCTCTCTAAACAGTCTTGGCACTGATAAATCAGGATTAGAGCTCCTTCAGGGAAGGACTCTGGTGTTTGTAAATGATGTCTCCACACCCATGGATTTGACCCAAAATGGTTCTGCAACACGGCCAGTTTTTCAGCTGAATAACTCATCAGGGTGTGGAAGCTAGATCTGTGACCTTCTGCCTGCAGCCTGTGTATACCTCCAGCAGAATAGGATATCGAAGCAACAGGAATGAAAACCTCATTGTCACCCAGCCAGCAGATGGGTGACAAATTATATTTCGGAGCAAAAAGAAGTTCTACAACTCTATCCTAAACAATAAGCTACAACAGTAGTTTATTTTAATGAAGAATGCGTATGAAATTTAATGCAGTTAATTACATTTTTTTCTCTCAGATTATTCAAACCTTCCAAACAAGAGGTTTTTCCGAAAGTCGTGAAAGGTTTGTCTTTTGTAGCCAGAGCTGACTTAACTAATTAGTCTGAGTGGAGGACACAGGGTCACATGGAACGTTGACTAAACAGCATGGGGATGAATCAAGCATGCAGCAGGGCTGGCTACTTGGCTTACAGGAGAAGCTTGCTAGCCAGTAGAGACAGAAGAGCTTTGAAGCTACTCTGAAGAGGGGAGCTACAACACAGTGGAGTCTCTGCAGCCATTTCAGAGGACTTCTGTTTGCTCTCTGAGGTCAACACGGCAATAGCAGGGATGAGCCACACACAGCTTTTTAGCCCAGAATCTGGGCTCATCACAGTATCTAAGGGCACAAACTCATCTTGTCTCTTGTGGAAAAAAGTAACTAGACAGACAGTTAATTTTATAGTTATATTTTGTGTATCACCAGTACATCAGTTTAAGACTGCTAGAGAAACAATAAATTGGTGGGACACTCTGGGAGATAGGTACTATGTATATATGAACATGGTCATTCTTGGCAGTTATCAGATGCAGTCACCTGAGGGCAGCAAGAACAATGAAAGAGACAAAGACAGAACCTGGCAATTAGTTACAAATATTTATCTTTTGGGAGTTTATAAAGTCTTCTCCCCATCAAATCATTATAAAATTGGAATGTGTTTCATTTCCTTTATTGCATTAGAGCTGAGGATGAAATTAGCTTTATCAATTACATGGGCCAGCTTAAATTTCCTGCTATTGTGTGATCCTGCTTCTTTGCTTCTCCTAAAGAAAAAGCCACCAAAGAAGTTTAAAATGGTTTTAATGCACCGGGCTAGTCATATAGTAGGTTGGTTGGGTTTTTTTTCCTCCAAAAAGTTTGCTTCTTTTTTTTTTTAATGCAAATGTTTTCCTTTTCGCTATGGATATTTAGTAGTATCTGTGGCCACATTTTCAGCTTAGGAACTGGATGGTTTCTGTTTCAAGGGTATATTGTCTTTGTGCTTTTTAAATATTTATTTATTCTTGTGAATTAGCAGCAAATAACCCCAAGGCACAGCATAATACATTGTTATCTTTTGATTGCTTTTTCCTCCCTTTGCAATTCAATTTTTCAGCCTGTATAAATATTATTACAAATATATTGAAACGGTAGTTTGAAAAAATAAAGCTCAATAAAGGCAAAGAGTCATTATGGTGAACTGACACTGTAAACACTCCAGGGGGTCTAGAAAAGTAGACCCCCTGTGAAAAAGTGAAGCTCAGAAAAACTCATCTGTAATTCTTGTAAGTCCTTTTAGCACCAAGCAACTTAACGTATGCTTCCATAACTGCCACTGTGTGGCTGTGCAGCAGCAACCTTTAGACGCGGGTTACATTTAGCTGCCAGAGCTGCCTTATCTGTGGCCCTTGTGCAAGCGGCTGCACAGGCAGCACAGACGCAGCTGAGCTGGCAGCAGTTAATTTTACCTGAGCAGCTGGAGGATGAGCTACAAGAAGGGGCGTCTGAGACAAAGGAGGGAGGTGAATGTCTGAGGAAGTATGGCTTTGCCGCAGGGGTTATGAGATCAGATAAGAGTCATAAGCTAGGAAACTTTTCAGATGTGATCCCTGATGATGTTTGTGATGTCTACGTACACCCAATATATAATGGTTTTTTTGGACTTTTTTGAGTTTCTAGCTAGCATTCCTG
>NW_010391297.1:0-7841 GCF_000710305.1 Buceros rhinoceros silvestris | reverse complement strand
ATTCCTGCACTATACTTATCACAGGTACTGAATTAGGTTATTGATTCTTCTTCACTTCTGAAGCAGAGAGTTTATTCATAGTATTGTGAGTGTAACTTTTTTCTTTGTGTTCAGTTCAGTGGCAGTATTAGCAGTGTCCTTTTACTACCTGACCAAGTTTAACCAGGCTACGAACTGTACCAAGGTTATTACAGATCTTCCTGGACGTCTCACACTTTTTCTTTTACTGCGGTTTTGTGCTGATGCCTTTTTCTAGGAAATACCATCTTGCATTTGGATGGATTTTCCAGATATTTGTGAGGAGGGAGGGTTGAGGACTTTTTTTAAGCATTACTAGAAGCACATTAAAATATTTAAGATATTCTGTAACTACAATATCTGCTACTGCAGCTAGTACAATTTTCAAGAAGCCTTTCATCCTTTGTCCTATCACTGTAACTTCTTTTTCGAAGTTTTCTTCCTCTTCCGTCTTTAAAAGCAGAGTGATCTGGTGCAGAACCAAAACATTGGCAAATGCCACCACCACCAGTGGTGGTACTCAAAAAGCATGTTTTGGAGAGTTCCTGAACTAAAATTTTTAGACTTCAGGCATAACAGAAGATTGATCATACAACGCTGTTCAAGAGGCTGAACATCATCCTTGGGGATTTTTTTTTTTTTTTTGGTCACTTCCTACCTACATTTTCCCACAATTCTGTCGTTTAGTGCATTACTCAGAAAACTGAAACAGACTTCATTGAACTATAATTTTTTTCTTTTTTTTGAAGGGCTATGTAATGGATCAACATAGGGTCGAGTGTAAACATTGGACATTTCTTAGGCAGTTTACCTGAGACAACACAATGTTTTGACTAGGAAACTAGAATGATATAGAAACAGCATTGTACACGTGGAATAGATTGCAAAACAGCCAATAAATCTCATCTGTATGTGAGAAAAGAATACTCAGTGAGTGCATTTCAAGAGAAATTCTGCAAGGATCTGTTTTTTACTCCATGGTGCTTAAAATTCTTCATCCATAACTTTAAAGAAAGCATAAATCATCAATAAACATGGGGGGGAGGGGAAGATTCTATTTTGCCTATACCCTAAAGCTATGAATAATTAAAGCTGAATGTTTAAAAAACCTTGGAGTGGGTTAGCAAAGAGCTGAAAGAACCATTAGAGAGTTGGAAAATATGCCATCAAGTGAAAAACTCAGGAAATGCAATGTCTCTACTAACTCGGATTTAGGAGGTGACTTGAGGACACCATATAAGTTAGTACATAGGGAATAAAACTTCAAAAAAAGGTGTCTTCAATGCCGCCAACAGAAGTGTAACCTGCAGATGACAGAAACCTGCAGATAGAAAAATCAGATTAGAAACAAGCTGGTTTTCATCATCCATCTCCGTCCTCCATATTTGATAACATTTTGGAAGGGATTTTTTTCTCCTTGGCAATTTTTTGAGTAATAAAGGATTGTTTTTGTAAGGCAATCCATAAATTAATTCAGGAACTAATTAATTCAGGGAAATTATGTATCTTTTGGTATGCAGAAGGCTCAAAAAAAGAACTTGGATGTTTAATTCCAAAACCGATGTCTACACAGCATGTTCAATGGCTGCCCAAACTTAAAAATGCTTTAACTTGCTCAACATTTTGCTGTTCCCTTGGTGCCTGCAGCACAGGTCCATTTCCTGCTTTGGCCCCAGGGGGATCTGGTAAGGAGAAACACTTAATTATTGTATTTAACACACCACCAGTTCGGACAGGGCTGAGCAGGCTGGTGCCCAGCTCATGCACAAGCTCCTTGAAGCTGTTCAGGCACCTGAGTCCCTCTGTGTGCTCTTACAACACACCCAGAATTCAGCAGACATTGGCTCCTCACAAAAAGCAGCTGTGGCTCCTAGTGGCTCCTAGTCTGAGGTGCAGGTGTGACTTGGGTTTTTCTATCTGATGTTTGCACAGAGGCTTGGGGCATCTGACCTGGAAGTGCGTCGGAGAGTGAGCACAGGGTGACCAGCACAGGACTTGTGGAGAGCTGGGCAGACCCAATGCTCTTCCTTGGCTCCCAACGTCCTCTGCACAGCCCTGGCAGCAAAGACCAGACTTCTTGTCTTACGGGTGTTGAAACAAGATTGGCAATGAAGGGAATTAATCTCTTCATTTCTTTATGCACTTCATGAAGCACCAACTTTGCCACAAACCTATGCATTGCAAGGCCAAATTTTCAGGAGTTGAATATTTTTTAAATTGATGAGTTTTTTGAGAAACCACCAAAACACATGCTTAACTTGCAGACCATGCATAATCCTTTTAAACTGAAGTTCAGTGTAGGCTTTGGTGACTTCTAGGATCTCTTCAACATGGTTCACAAGTCAGACTTAACTGGCAGTCGGTATCATAACTCTACCACAATCAAAAGAAAAGATGCTTCCAGAATGCGACATTTACTCAACACCAAACTGGTTCATAATAGCTGCAGTTCTCTGTATTAATTAACATACACTACCATAACAGCCTTTTAACAGAACAGAACTCATATTTCAGCGGGGTCATTCAGAGGCAGGCAAGTTCCACTAATATTTTTTGTATTAACTTTCTATTTAAATATGGTCCAGCTTATGTGCTTCAGTACTGAGTTTTTGTTGATACCTGCTATGAGACCATCTACTCTCTTTTCAAAGCAGTAATGTCATCAGCTAATTTCATTGAAGATGAAATCAGGGTAAATCTCAAATCAGGAGCCACAGCAAAAGTAGATCAGTCAGGCAGGTATTTCTGCGGCAAACAATATCACAAAAGCACCCAGAGATGTGGCTGGACTGGCTACCATTTTGTTTCTTGGCATCTGAATCACCAAAATTTAAATGTTGATGTAATTTTCTTTTTTTCATCTACATCTTTCATTCATCTTTTTTTGATCTACATAGTCCTGGATAAACATCATTAGGTCAAGAGCCAGACTGCCTAAATTCTGCCAAAGTTGTAGGTCAGATGAAATTTGGGGGCCTATTTTGAGCACAATACATACATTACCTAAGGCTCATGAAGAACCTTGTTATTTCGCTTAAGATCCAACCACGGGTGAAAATTCAAACACATCACTCCATTTAGAATATTTTTCATTGTGCAAGGACTGATTTAGAGCTAGCAACTTGCATGCTTCCTGGATCATGTTGTAAGATCTCAGTTCAACTCCCTGTGTACATGATTTCGATTTTGTCCCAAGATCCGAGTAAAAAAACATTGTCTTCAATTCTGAAGGAAAGGAGAATTGAATCTAAGCATGGCATGGCTTAAATTATCCATGGAAATGCTGAAAATGCAATTCCATGTGTTGAAAGTTACAGCAAAAGTAAAGCCTCTGAATATACTTTGTGGAGCGGCAATCCCAGGACAGTTTTTCAGCTAATTACTGTAGGTAAGTTCTGTCCACAGATGAAGTCAGTGTGTATTTTATCAACAGCATGTAACTTCATTGGGTTCCTCCCTATGATGGCATCGTATTTTTTTTTCACCAGTACACATTGTGCCTATACATAAGGCAAACCCTTGCTTTTCAGGTACCAGCTGCAAGAGTTCTCCTCTTCTCCTTTCAATACACAGAGTCAAATGGAGTTTCCAACAGAATTTCAGTAGGAAAAAACTTCTCTCATTGCAGCAGCTGGGCTTCAATAAACAAAATTCTTTCCTTTTGCCCATTTCTCTGAGGCACTGCAGGTGACTTTAGCTGCTATCCATTGAAACGAGAAAGATGGAGGTCTGCAGTGGCACGGAGACAGCAAAGCAAAAAGAGCTGAACTGAGGCTCTGTATTGTCTGGCCATGCACCAGTGAGTTATTTGTCTTTTTCTGATGGCTTAAGAATATTAAGTGATTCTTAGAATTAAGTACAGAGTCAGCCAAGATCTTTATCCTCAAATATCTGAAACTAAAGCACAGCAAAATCCACACAGAAGCATGGGAGAAAATTAAGTGCACATTCTACAAATTCATAGTCCCTCAAACCTTTTGATCTGTTTCAGTCCCCCTAGTTTTATATACGTATAATGAATTTCACAGACTGTGAACCATGAACAGAACCGTGCAATTCCTGTATCATCAGTCCATCACTAACACTCAGGTGAGTCCTTTTTACCTTCTGGAAAACAGATTACATATAGCCTTGAACCCTACATCCTTATCTTTTATTTAAGTGATTTTAAGTTATACTGTTGGAGAATGGTAAAGTAATTGACAACTACCAACCAGCTGTAAAACACCTGCTTTACATGACAGTAGTTTTAACCACAACAGACATTAAGCCATTAAAACAAAACAATTAAACCAAAATCTGTCTTCTTTTTATTTAGAAAGAGTAGTAGACAAAGAAAAGTTTGATACAGTTTTACTTCAAGCTATTGTAGAAATTTGAAAATCCCACTGTAATTGGGATTTTTAAGATATCAAGTACCTGCTGACACTTCAGGACTCAGTGGAGACAGCTTCATTTCTGTGAGCACTGGACCCAGGAAAGGGCATCCCTTCTAATTACATAATTAAGGCTGGTACTTCCATTGATAGACACCAATTTGCATATGCATCGGAGACTCTGCTTGACTAAATGCAGTACAGTGTGGCTTATAAACCCTAGGAGTTAATATTGCATGTACATTGTAACGTTTCCAATCATAAGGCTGTCAGATACAAACTTTTGAAGTGATTTTAAAAATATTGTATGAATTCTCTATGGACTAATAAAGACACCTAATAGTTCAAGAGCTTTATAATCTTGTTTATGAGCATTTCAAACCTTGCATGTCAATAAATAAAAAGCTGAATTCCTCCACTGGCAAAAGCCATAGACTTCTTATTGCAGTAACAACTATTTTTATGTATTTATTTAAACCTTTTTTACTACGGTCTAAATATTTTCTTGTTAGCAACATAAACTAACATAAGTTTTATCTAGGCCTTTGAGAAATGTGTCCTGCTTCTGATTGATAGCATTCCACCCATTGCTAAAAACTTCACTACCTATACATATTTTATTATGGTCAACTCAGACAAAGGCAGGATAATAAGCAAGAGCAGCATGGGAACCTTAAAACACATTCACATCAAGGGGAGAAGACAATTTCCATCCCAAATGACAGCACAGGTATCACACCAAATTTTCTTAATAATTGGCCTGAGTTGGATGGTGCCCAATGAAAAGCAATTAATAGCTTAGAGCAACTTGCTTTGATCAAATGCCATCTTAGCTTTTACTCTGATCCAAGGAGTACTATAGACTTCAGAACAAATTTTACAGCAAAGAACAATTAAAGATGTTGCAAAACATGAACAACTGATAAATGCAGGATTAGTTTCCCAGCATTAGGTTATGCTCATCTAACATGGTTTTTTTTAGGAAAAGAAAATGTAGTAGATCTAATCTGTCTGCACTTCAGAAAAGCATTGCCACAAAGGAAATTGCTAACTGAAATGGGAACTAGGAGAAGGATGGTGAGCTAAGTATGAACCTAGCTCGTGGCAATAGGAAAGTGGGACGAAGGAGTGTTCAAAGGGGAAAGTTAGAGAAAAAGTTATTAGCAATTATGAAAATACTGGTTTGGGATCTTATTTAACATTTAACTTTTTCCTTCACGAAATTGGCAGTCAAAAGCGGAAGTTTTCTGACAAAACAGCAGAATCAATAGGCATTGTAAATGCAAACAAAATGGAGGATATTGTTCGGAAAGAACTGATCGATCTTCACAGTGAAAGGACTAGAGGAGAGATGAAATGCTGTAGTATAAAAGGAAAGATCATTTTTTAGGTAGCATTTATCTACCGGTAAACAGGCGCAGCTGGACACAAAGATGACCATCACTCGTCAGTGGTAATGTGGCCACAGAAAATTAAATCCTAGCCCACATCAGGCAAAGTATTTTCGATAAATAACAATGTTCTGGTGAGAGCTTGTACAGTGTATCATGGTCAGTTCTGTCACACACACACACAGAAACCAGCTCAGCACGCATACAGTGAGACCTTGCCTGTTGAGCAAAACAAATAGAAAACAATTGCTGTCAATAAATACACTTCGAAATTAGTAGAAAGTGTCTAACTACCAGGAAGGCCTAAAACAGTCCTCCAACAGCAGGAGGAAAATCAATAGACTGTTGCTTTTCTAAAGCACCTGCTTTTGAGATGGAACATACTTTCTGAAATGTGTTTTTTATATTGTTTCCTGTGATAATTTAAAAGCAGCCTGCATCTCTGGGAGTTTCTTCCAGACTGAGAACTATCCTTCCAGGCACGGAGAGAAGCCAGGAAAGCAAAACGACAAAAATAAGAAAGCCTCTAGTATCCAGTTAGCAATCTTCAAGAAGCTTAATAATTGCCTGCAGTCAAAGCATGGCTTGATAGAAGCCTCCAGCTTTTTCTACTTTAACATCTTCCAGGATTCCTCTACCCATCCTCCCAAATGTTGTCAGACTGAATAATGTCTCTCCCAAATCGAAAAGAGGTTACACCATGGAAGTGGAGGAGAGAAGCTTTTCGTTTGAGGAAGGACAAGTGTCAAAGAGGCAGTAAAGATACTCTAACGTGGGGAAAACACAGAATTTCTGGTACAGTATTTAATAAGTAGCAAAGTTGATCAAGAAAGTAAAATAGAAATCCCCCCATCTTCTAAGCTGTCTCTTAAACAAATAATGCCTTACCATGCTGACTTACCGCCGTCCCACCCCTTCCTCCCATCTCCAGCTGGTATACTTTCCATGTGTTCAACTTGCCAACAGCAGCAGGCTGCTCAGCCTCTGGGAAGAGCTAGGCTTATGTGCAAGTTGGAGGTGAAGCTGCCAAGCGAAGCCATTTACATCATCTCTCTACAACACTTTCTCCTCTGCCTTTTGTCTCCTCTGGCAACTCGATGGTGTCTCAAGCCACAGCACAGTGAATTCTTCAGAGGTACAGATTCTGCATTCTGAGATGATGGACCATCAATTGGGACCCTCATCCTATGCTACATTACAAGAACTGAAACAGAAGGCGTGAACCATTCTGCACTTGGCACTGCTCGGTTTGCTACAATGTTAATCTGCATTTTAATTCTTCCCTTTCCCCTAGCTACAGGAGAGGTTCTGGAGCCAGTGCCCAGAATGAAAGATGGGGTTAATCTGGCTCCTTTCAGTCTGAGATATGCTCGTCATTTACACTCTCCTTTTTAGGGATTAGATTTTGTACACTCATCTGACAGACAATTCATTGTGCCTTACAAAACCTGCCCAAATTAGCTCTGCTGATTTCCAGTTTGCTCACCATCGCAGCAACTCTGGGAGGTACAAATCTCCTCTCTCGGACCCTGCTGGCATCTGATGCACAGAATTAGTGTGGCTTGGTGATTTTACCCCTTTTCTGCTAGCTGTTACAGTTAGCCCAGCTGACCGCTGCCATTTGGAATGGATTTCACTGTTGTTTTTTTCCATGAAACACAAATCATAATTGGTTTGGGAAAAAGCACGAATTTTGTTTTTTCTTGTTAAAACATAATGAAACGGTAAGTGTTGATATAAACCCCACAGCCAGCTTTTTCCACCTGCACTGCACCGCTGCCGTGACAGCTGAGAAACGACGGTGCCTTCCGCTTGGCCCGTTTAGTTCTCGCCTCCCTCAGCGTCTTCCCCGACGGAGGCTCCCAGAGGCTCGCCGCGGGAGCAGACACCCGCATGATTCACCGGGGGCTGTTTTCCTTGGCCTGGAGGTCCTCTGCGCGGGGAATGCTATTTCCATTCCCCGACGTTTCCCTTGGTCGGCTTCCCTGGAAGAGAGCGCGGGCCGGGCCCGGGGAGCACGGCGCTGGCCGGGGAAGGATGCCGCCGACCTGGCGCT
>NW_010391296.1:0-225 GCF_000710305.1 Buceros rhinoceros silvestris | reverse complement strand
CAAAAGGCCCGGTTGTGGCAGAATGCTTACGTCAGCAATGCAATTCGGCAACCAAAGAAATTTTACGATCACTACTGGTGGGATCTAGCATTGCGGACATGATTAAACATGTTGCAAACGAAGAGCACCTAGCCCCGATCCAGGCGGCTGTTCGCACCGCAATAGCTAATGTGATGGCATGTTTTAAATGTGGTCAGGCGGGCCATGTCATGGCGAACTTCCGTG
>NW_010391295.1:32533-35846 GCF_000710305.1 Buceros rhinoceros silvestris | reverse complement strand
GGTATATCGGTCCCTCGACCCTTAACATAGATGTAGAGAAAGAATAATCAGATGATACCAAATAATAGATATATTGGATTCACATTTATAGTAATTTTTCTCATTTGATCTTTTTACTCTTGTCATACGAAGAAAAAGAAGAAAAAAAGGCATGTTCCTAAGACAGATCATCAATATATGTACAACATTCCATTTATACAGTAAAAAGAAATTAAACAACTGTTCAGCTCTACCCAAACATATTTGCAAGCAGGTGATCACATGTGTAAACTGAGAAAACCTTCAAGGCTCACTAAATTTATATGGATTTCTGAGGCTGCAGATCAGTGTCTTACTGTTCTGATTCTGAAGCCTCTAGGAGACTCATACAAACATAAGAGGCTAAAGCACTAAAAAGTGTTTAACCCACAAGCAGTTAATTAAAAGTGAAGTGTATCACATTACATCTATAGCATGATTGCTGCATAGAACAACTAGTGGAGAAAGGAGGTCAGATGGAATAGCATTGTGTTCAGATGACCCTGATCAGATACTCATTTCTTTGTCTTAAGGTGATAATTACTGATTTTGCAGAGTTCTTCTGTAAACACTCATTACACCATTTTCCTGTGGAATGACAGCTTGAGATACACTGTTTAGGGGAATTGTTCTGCTTGTAAACTTACTCCTCTACAAAATGGATAGAAAAAGAATGGGAAGAGACCAGTCAAAATAAACTCACTTATAAACTGAAACAATTGACTGTGAGGTCATGTGCAGAGCTTCACTGGCTTGAAAGAACTTGAAGGAAAACATTGCTTTCCCCTTTTCTCAGTATTTCTGGCATTACACCAAAATCTCTAGAATATTAGACTTCAGTTTACAGCTTTTATGTCATATCTTCATTGTCGTGAATGAATCCTAGCAGCCTCTGCTCATCTTGTTCTTGCACATGCTGTTCTGGAGTTAATAAAAAGAACTCATACTGCCATAGAGTCTTTAGTCAATAAATAACATTGAATAACAGTATAAACCCAAGTACATGAAACTTTAATGTAACAAATCTATGAGAAAATATACTCTTCATAGCTCAGAAAAATCAGTTATAAGAGCACTTTGCATATTCAGAATACAGAAAACCTCTAAAATTATATAATTTGGTTATAATACCCTCAATAAAGCTGATGAGACAGCCATAAAAGATTCAAGAAGCTTCCATACTTGCTTGCTGCTCATTGTTTTCTGTTACAAATAAGCATTTCCATTAAGAAAAACTTCTATTAAAAATGAAACATGATCATAGCAAAGCTAGGAAGTTTGAGAGAAATTGGGGATAAGGGATAAATTTAGATTTATTTCTGAATATTTTTTCATGAAAGCTAATAATGATAACATTAAGCCAGTGCACTTCATTTTTTCTGGTAAATATTTGTACAAGGGTCAACATCCACCACCACAAGCATTAAATCTTTCACTACCGAATTAGATACATGTTAATAGAAAATTCACAGTGTAAAAGGAAGAGTTAGAATTCTAACCTTGAATGCATACATAAAATACATTCATTGAACTCATTTGAACTCTAAATTGATTTTTACTAAACATCACTCAAGGCTAAGTGAATTTTAGTTAAAAAAGTTACTGTGGCATCATCTGTCGCTCTAACAAGGATGTCAAAAATAGCCTCTGGTCTACTTCCAACTGAGCTCTTCTTATCTTTTGCAGAAACCCATCTGCTGTAACATCAATGAAGATGGATTCTTTTCCTGAGTATTTTTCAAATGCATTGACATTTATTTTAGGTATTGTAGTATGTATTATATTTACTTATTACTTTATATTTGTAAGTGAACTATAGACAGCACAAAGAATCTTTTCTGTCACAGTCTGTGGAATTCATTTAAGGAAAGTTTGTAAAACAAAGTGATTTTAAGCGTAGCTTTCCCTTGATAGCTTAATCTCCTAATAGAGTGACTAGCTTCTCTAGTATACATTTTAGGGGAGGAAAAGGATTCTCCTGGAGGCACCGGATCAAATTTAGACTGGCCATAAGAAAATACAACCCTTTTGGGAATTATGTGCGCTTATACTGTAGCCGAAATGAATCTATATTATTTACTCTAGGGTTTGTAAACACAACAAAAAAGTCCTGCCCAGTTTCATACCAGAGGCAATGAGTACAAACTGAAACACAGGAGGTTCCATCTGAACATAAGGGAATTTTTTACAATGAGAGTGACTGATCACCAGCACAAGTTGGCCAGAGAGGTTGTGGAAATATTCAAAAGTCATCTGGACATGGTCACAGCCCTTGCTTGAGCAGGGGGAGTTGAACAAGGTGACCTTGAGAGGTCCCTTGCAACCCCTTCCATCTTGTGATTATGTGAACAAAGCGATGAGTTAAGACGTTCCTGTAAAGTAAGGCAAAGTAAAAATGGAAGATCACAGCATACCCGTCAGATGCATTGTTGGACTGAAGATCAGCAATGTAGGGATTAATTTCACTTTTTTCACAGTTTCACGAGTAGTTTTTAACTGAAATCTGTTCTTCTACTATTCAGAATTCTCATCTATAAAATAGAAAGGCTATTTGTCTGTCTTATGGCATGTTGATTAATTCATACACCTGGAGGCATTTTACAGATGTGGATAGAGAACTACCAAATTTATTAATAATAAAATAAATACAACGTAGTGGTAGTAAAACTGAAGTTAGAAGTAAAAACAAGGGAGCAGCAGAAGGAGCAAAAGATTGTTTTGAAGATTTGGCTGCACAGCTGAAGGTTTGTTTATCTGAAGTATAACATAAACATTCCTTTTCTGCCATTGTACACACATGATAAATGAAAATAGAATTGGTAAGAGAAGTTAAGTTTTATATCAGGAAGAAGCACATGTACATATAGTCATAGCATTAAAAAAATAGTGTGTTGCATACATTACTCTTAGTTAGGAAGCTAAGAGTAACCATTTCACCTTCAAGAAAAACCTCACTGGCAGTTGTCTGTCTGTCTGGGCAATACAATACCTAATTAAACAATCAATTATTCTACTGATCAGCAGATCCCTAATTTAGATGTCTGATCCATCCCTCATATCCTCCTTTATAAAACTGAGATAAATTCAAAGATCCCACCTTGTGTTTATTTAGAATTCTTATTGCATAATGGAGACACACAATTACTTTTAACTGTTTGTTGAACCCCCATCTTAATTTTTAATTTTTTCAATAATATAAGTTTAGGTCTAATCTGTAGATATTTAATCAGAAAAAAAAGTGGGGGAACATAAAGTCTCCTCCCCCCCCCCCCCCCTTTTTTTTTTTTTAATATTT